>NW_026286366.1:0-243895 GCF_023373465.1 Oncorhynchus keta | reverse complement strand
AGCATAGGGCAAAGCAGTGGCGTAGTGTACCCTGCGCAGCCTGACATTTATCACACATAGGGGATTTATCAGGAAATATCCTATGCAGTTTAGTTTTGGAATAGTGTAATCTGTGTAATACCTTGAATTGTATGAGACGATGTCTGGATTTAATGGAGCATGTGTGGATATACTCCAAGCTCTCTTCCCAGTCTGACACCGAGATGTCAGTCCCTAGTTCTTCCTCCCATTTTGCCTTAATGGCATCTGTAGAAGGTGTGCTAACAGATTGAAAAGCATCATATAGACACGATATCAGTTTGTCTGAGGTGGGGCATATTTTTATGCATCCGTCAAACATGGAAGGTTTAGCATTCCCAAATGTTGGGAGGTGTTTTCTAACATAGTCTCTAATTTGTAGGTATCTGAAAAAATTACTTCTGGGAAGATTATAAGTTTCCCTCAGCAACTCAAAGGAAACAAAGGTCCCTTCTGTGTATAAATCCCCTATGGTACTTATCCCCAACTCTCCCCATCGCTCAAAGGTGTTATCAAGGTTTGAGGGGGCAAAGGAGGGATTCATGGCAACAGGGAGCATGAATGACATTGGTCTAAGCTCAAAGTGGACTTTAATTTGCTTCCAGATTCGGACTGTGCTATGTATAATAGGATTGTAACAAGTGACATCTCCAGATTGACAGGCGACAAAATCACACCGCCAATAGAGAAGTGGTGACACTCCTCACGCTCCATACTTAGCCAGCTTGATGACGGAAGTGCGTAATCCAGCAGAAATGTAACAACGCGGAGGTTAGCGGCCCAGTAATAAAATATAACATTTGGGAGAGACAATCCTCCTTCCATCTTGGATTTACAGAGGTGTTTTTTTTACCTATCCTGTGTGTTTTATAATCCCAGATGAAAGGATTGATAATTGAGTCTTGTTGTTTATGAAAGGATTTAGGTATGAATACTGGGATGTTCTGATATAGGTAGAGCAGTTGTGGGAGGAAGACCATTTTAATGGCATTAAGTCTTCCGAGCAGAGAAATTGGGAGAGTTCTCCAAAATAGTATGTTTGCCTTGAGTTTTTGCATCAGAGAGGGGAAATTATCTTTAAATAGTAAGGAGTATTGTTTGGTAACTACAATTCCTAGGTAGGTACATTTTTCTAAAATGATGTTCTAGCCAGGAGGTGTTTTGCGACCGTATGGGCATTAATTCACTCTTGTTCCAATTGATTCTATCTCCCGAGAAGGTACCAAACAAATTGATCACATCAAGAATAGCTGGGATACTAGCCTGGGGTTCTGTTACATAGAGGAGGATGTCATCTGCGTATAGGGAAATCTTATTTAGAGTATCTTTAGTATTAAAGCCGTGTATTTCTGCATGAGATCTAATCGTCTGAGCGAGCGGTTCGATAATTAGGGCGAAGAGCATAGGCTCAACCCTGCCTTGTCCCTCTGTAAAGGTTAAATCGGGGCGACAATGTTAGTGAGTATTCTGGCACAGGGGTTCCTATATAAAAGCTGGATCCAATTTATGAACCCATCTCCAATATTACATTTCTGTAGGACCATGAATAGATAGGGCCACTCAACTTGGTCAAAGGCCTTTTCGGCGTCAAGAGATATGATGACAAGGTCCATGTTGGGTAACCTCTGAGAATACATAATGTATTCATAATACATAATACATAATAATAATATACATAATGAAGAGGCGCCTGAGATTGAAGAATGAGTTTCTGTTAGGGATAAAGCCGGTCTGATCTGAATGGACCAATTTGCCAATTAAAGTGCTAAGCCTGTTAGCCAGAGTTTTTGATAAAATCTTTTGGTCTGTATTAAGGAGAGATATTGGTCTGTATGACCCTACCTCTTCCGGATCTTTACCCTTCTTATGTATAACTGTAATGAACGCTTCGTCCAAAGTAGAAGGGAGAGCTCCATTCTCATTGGCCTGAACCAACATTTTGTGCAGGTAGGGAGGGAGCATGTTGCTGAATGTTTTATAGAATTCACCAGGGTATCCATCTGGGCCCGGGGTCTTGCCACTCTTTAGAGAATGAATTGTTTCTCACATTTCATCAAGAGATATTTCCTTATTCAGGAAGTTAGAATCTTCCTGGTTCAGGGCATGTTTGCATAATTAAGGGGTTAGGGTCCGCTTTAGATGTATATAGAGTCTGATAAAACTGACGGAATCTGTCATTGATGTCTTTGGGGCAAGAGAGTAATTCCCCAGATACAGATTTAACTTTGTGAATCATTCGGTCACTCACATTTTTTCGAAGTTGTCTGGCGACTAATTTGTGTGGTTTGTCACCAAACTCAAAATATTTTTACTTGGCATAGAGAAAAGTTTTAGCCATTTTAGCTGAGAGAATCTGATTATATTCAAATTTTAAAGAGGTAATTTTTTAAATGTTTCTCCATAGATGGATGGCTAGCATTCTCCCTATACAGTAAGTGAATTTGTCCCTCCAGTCTTCCAGTTTTCCTCTGTTTTGCCTACTCCTGGCAGCCTGAAAGGAGATGATACAGCCTCTCAGATAAGCCTCCAGTGTTTCCCACAATAATGCTGGGGAAGTCTCTGTGTTGTCGTTGGTATCAAAGAAAAATGTAATTTGGTCTTTAAGATATTCACAGAATGTTGGTTCTGTGAGGAGCTGAGGATTCAACCTCCAGACCGTCTCGTTTGGTACAATGTCACCCAATCTCAGGGAGAAGGTGAGTGGACTGTGGTCTGAGATTATAATATCATGATACCTCACATTACAGGTATAGGGGAGTAGTCTAGCATCCACCAAAAAGTAGTCAATTCGAGTGTAAACATTGTGAACATGAGAGTAAAAGGAGTATTCCCTACCCGTAGGGTTAGTGATCCTCCATATATCACATAAGTTAGAATTTTTTATGTAGGTATTCAAGAATTCGCTTGAATAGGAGGTAGGGGTTCGCCGGGTAGAGGATCAGTCTGAATATTGGTCTAGCACACAGTTAAGGTCCCCTCCAATGACCAGGTTAGTATGGGAGATATCTGGAATTAGGGCAAAGACTCTTTTGAAAAAAGGGTCGGTATGTGATCCTATTACGATCACATACCAACCCTCTTTATCCGCAATAGTGGTTTTATGTAGAAAGGGAATTCCTTTCCTTACCAGAATCGCTGTGCCTCTCGTTTTGGCAGAGAAGTTAGAGTGATACACTTGCCCCACCCACCTACACTTAAGTCTGGTATGAGAGTTATTTTTCAGATGGGTTTCTTGCAAAAATATAATATCAGACGAGAGTGCTTTCAAGTGGGCTAGGACCTTGCCTCTCTTAATTGGTTCGTTTAAACCCTTGACATTCCAGGAAGTGAATGTAAGCCCCACCCTGCTCTTGTTTGTAGTTCCTATGGTGGCCTGCATAACATGAAACTTGATAAAAAGGTAAGAAAGCGCACCAAGCCATCACGATCAGCATATGTAGCACCTACACCCAAGCAGTACCCAACCCACCCCTCCCCCCTGCAAGTACCCTTACTTCCCACCCTGTTCCCCTAATTTCCCCAACACTTACCCCCCCATCAACCCACATTTAACAGGCATGCACAAACAGGAGAGAAAAGAAAGGAAAAAATAAAATAATAAACACATTCGTCTGGCCGATGCCAAAGAAGCATGGCGCGACCTCGAACAAGAGGTAAAAACAAAAATAAAATCCCAATACGTTCACCTCTCACTATCCTATAACTTCTACTAACATATGAACTGAGGAGGCTCCCGCGAATAAAGTGTTCAGTTAGCATCTAATAAACCTAAACAGATTAAGTTGCAACTTAAGCATATTGCGCATTTAAGCTTCATCGGAGGGTCAATCCCAGAGATAATGAAGATATAGCCTCACAAGATTATATTGCTAAGCAATGCCGGTCAAAACATAAACCATCCGCAACCGACATAGACAGCCGTACCTTTACATACTGTGGGTCAGGAGATCGGAACAAGGATTTTGCTAAATTAAATGTACCCCCCAATAAAAAAATATATGTATATATTTAAAAAAATATATAAAAATATATATATATATATATATATACATATACACACATACATACACACACACATATACATACAAAGATACATATACACACACAGATATATATATATACATATACACACACATATACATACACACACACACACACACATATATACATATATATACATACCGAAACATTTTTCCTTTTTAAGATTAAATAAATAAAATATTTTATATACACATATACACATATATATACACACACACATACATACATACATACATACATACATACATACATACATACATACATACATACATACATACATGCATACATGCATACATACACACACACACAAACATACACACCCACAAAAAAATGCATATATAAAAATATATATAAAAAAAATATGTATATACATCCATATGCACATATACACATACAAACATTCATACCCTAGAATAACAATCTACACTGATTTAAAATATACACATACATAATACTAAAATGCTAAGAGAAAATAGCAATAAAGTACAAATAGTAATTATATGTATGCACACCTACACAGACACAAGCACTACGGAGGGCTGGTGGGAATCTAGTCGGGAGAGCGGCCCACAGCTAGACAAAGGCAGAACTGCACAAAACATCGACTTGCTACGTCTGCGTTTGCCCCTTCCCAACCATCACCCCCAGTCCCCTGCAAGCAATAAATAAATGGTATGGTAATAAGAATAATGTAAGGATTGTAAAATAAATAACGAAACAAAACAAAAATGGGGGAATATAAGTATATCCATCCGAAGGTGTTAGTGCTCAAACCTGGAAGTAAAAATATGCATAGCTCTGAGCACAGCCGGGATGAAAGTGAATTTAACGTTAAATGAGAGCTCTGACCATCATCCATTGGTCGGCTCAGCGTCTTACATGTTCAGTAGCCCTTGTTGAGCCTGTTTAATACGGTTTCACCCATTATGGTATAGTATGGATTTGAGTCCTTGAGCAGACCCTAACACACAATGACAAGGCACTCTAACCTGTACGGGGGATTGGCGTATATTCCCGGATAAACTTCTCTGCGTCCAAAACCGAGGAGAGCCAAATCTTCTCACAGGAAGGCGGGGTAATTTTTAGTCTTGCAGGGAAGAGCAAGGCTCAGGCGAAGATGGAGTTTGTAGAGTTTGGTCATGACATCTCTGTAGTCGGTGCGATGCTTTGCCACATCGGGCGCATAATCCTCATAGACACGGAATGGGTGCCCTTTATGTGACAGGTTGCCCCTCATTCAAGCTTCACGCAGGATAAGATCCTTGGTCTTGAAACTGTGACAACAGATGATTACTGGGCGAGGACGTCTAGAGGGAGCGATGTGCATGGTCCAGCTGGGGATCCGAAGCCAAAACATACGATCCCATTGCATCCTTCAATAGCTTGGCGAAGAAGTCGGTGGGGCGAGAGCCCGCCTCCACCCCCTCTGCCAGACCAACAACGCAAAGGTTATTATGTCTGGATCGGCCATCCAGGTCCACCACTTTCACAGAAAGCCTCTGCACACTATCCTGCAATGACGTGCATAGCTTCTCTAACTCGTCGATCCTACCAGCGTTGAATTCAGAAGCTTTCTCAAGGTCCACAATACTCTGGCCATGTGAAGCGACCATTCTTAAGGATGCTCTCGATTTTGGTGTCCAGCAATAGTGGCCTTAAGATCCTCGGCTATAGCAACACGCAGCTCCCCCAAAGCCCGGGTAAGTTCTGTAAGTGTCACGTTGTTACATGCGCCTTCCGCCATGTCTGTCTCGTTGTTTAGTGGGGAGTAGGCCTCAGCTGTGGATTTATTGTCTTTTGGTCACTTACTACTCGGCATTTTCATATAAAAAGTTATAATCTTGTATTAGAAAGAAACGTTTGTTGTAAAAAGTGCCATGAAGTAGGTTAAATTAGATTATTTTGCAAAAAGGTTGCAGGAGCCTCTCACACACAGCCGTTCACTCCAACATGCTAGCTCCGCCCTAGTCTGGCTTTTTTATGGTGGTTTTGGAGCAGTGGCTTCTTTCTTGCTGAGCGGCCTTTCAGATTATGTCGATTTAGGACTCATTTTACTCTGGCTATAGATACTTTGTATGGGTTTTCTCCAGCATCTTCACAAGGTCCTTTGCTGTTGTTCTGGGATTGATTTGCACTTTTCGCACCAAAGTACGCTAATCTGTAGGAGACAGAACGCGTCTCCTTCCTCAGTGGTATGACAGTTGTGTGGTCCCATAGTGTTTATACTTGCGTACTATTGTTTGTTCAGATGAACATGGTACCTTCAGGAGTTTGGAAATTGCTACCAAGGATGAACCAGACTCTACAATTTTTTTCTGAGGTCTTTTCTGAGGTTTGATTTCTTTTGATGTTCCCATGATGTCAAGCAAAGAGCCACTGCGTTTGAATGTGAGGCTTGAAATACATCCATAGGTACACCTTCAATTGACTTAAATGATATCAGTTAGCCTAACAGCTTCTAAAGCCAAGATCTCATTTTCTGGAATTTTCCAAGCTATTTAAAGGCACAGTCAACTTATGGAATGTAAATGTCTGACCCACTGGAATTGTGATACAGTGAATTAAGTGAAATGATCTGTCTGTAAACAATTGTTGGAAAATGACTTGCGTCATGCACAAAGTAGATGTCCTAACCGACTTGCCAAAACTGTAGTTTGTTAACAAGACATTTTTGAGTAGTTCAACAATGAGTTTTAATGACTCCAACCTAAATGTATGTAAACTTCCGACTTCAACTGTAGGTAGGGGTAAAGTGACTATGCATGGATGATAAATGCAAATAGTCCAGGTAACCATTTAGCTCAGCAGTCTTATGGCTTAGGAGTAGAAGCTGCTAAGAGGCCTTTTGGACCTCGACTTGGTGCTCCAGTAACACTCACCGTGCGGTAGCAGAGACAGTCTATGACTATGGTGGCTGGAGTCTTTGACAATTTTTAGGGCCTTCCTCTGACATCACCTAGTATAGAGGTCCTGGATGGCAGGAAGCTTGGCCCACGTGATGTACCTGGCCGTATACACTACCCTCTGTAGCACCCAGTGGCGAGCAGTTTCCTCAGAAAGCAGTGATGCAAACAGTCAAGATGCTCTCAAAGGTGCAGCTGTAGAACTTTTTGAGGACTCATGACAAACCTTTTCAGTCTCCTGAGGGGAAATAGGTGTTGTGTTGCCCTAGCTGGTGTTTTTGGACCATGATAGTGTGTTGGTGATGTGGACACCAATGAACTCAAAGCTCTTGACCTGCTCCACTACAGCCCTTCAATATGAATGGGGGAGTGCTCGGCCCTCCTTTTCCTGTAGTCCAAGTCCATGTTGAGGAAGAGGTCTCTGACCTCCTCCCTATAGGCAGTTTCATCATTATCAGTGATCAGGCCTATCACTGTTGTGTCGTCGGCAAACTTAATGATGGTGTTTGTGTCATGCTTGACCAGTCGTGGGTGAACAGGGAGTGTAAAGAAGGGACTAAGCACGGACCCATGAGGGGCCCACGTGTGGAGGATTAACGTGGCAGATGCGTTGTTGCCTACCCTTACCACCTGGGGTAGTCCGTCAGGAATTCCAGGATCCAGATGCAGAGGGAGGTGTTTAGTTCCAGAGTCCTTAGCTTATTGATGAGCTTTGAGGGCACTATGTTGTTGAACACTGAGCTGTAGTCATTAAACAGCATTCTCACGTAGGTGTTCCTTTTGTCCAGCTGGGAAAGAGCAGTGTGGAATGCAATAGAGATTGTGTCATCTGTAGATCTGTTAGGGCGGTATGCACATTGGAGTGGGTCTAGGGTTTCTGGGATGATGATGTGGATGTGAGCCATGACCAGCCTTTCAAAGCACTTCATGGCTACAGACGTGACTGCTACTGGTCGGTAGTCAATTCAGGCAGGTTACCTTGGCGTTGTTGAGCACAGGATGTGCTTTAAACATGTAGGTATTATAGACTCGGTCAGGGACAGCTTGAAAATGTCAGTTATGACACTTGCTAGTTGGTCAGCGCATGCTCTCTGAGTACACATCCTGGTAATCCGTCTGAATGTTGACCTGTTTACAGGTCTTACTTACATTGGCAACAGAGAGCGTGATCACACAGTCGTCCGGAACAGCTTGTGCTCTCATGCATGCTTAAGTGTTGTTTGCCTTCAAGTGCGCATAGAAGTAATTTAGCTCATCTGGTAGGCATTTGTCACTTAGCAGCTCGCGGCTGGGCTTCCCTTTGTGGTCAGTTGCAAGCCCTGCCACATCCGACGAGCGTAAGAGCAGGTGTATTAGGATTCAATCTTAATCCTGTTGTTGGAAAATCATTGCATAAACTTAATATAATTATAAGTATAGCATCAACATAAAAACAAACAAAAAATTCCCTTAGCTGATCATTGTGTTTATCTTGATCTGACCGTAGTGTAATGAGACAGGCAGGGAGAGTGAGCTTGTCCGTGGTGGATGGCAGACCCTTAACCATCTGAACCGTAGCCCTGCGGGGCATCAACTCTGCCACAAAACCATGCTGAAGTGGTCAAGTCGATATCCGCGTTCATAAACACAGGGTTGCTACAGTTATTGCTAATTGTGATGGTAATCATTTGTGGTAATCATTAATTTTTTTGTTAATTTCATAAGGGAGAGGGTGTACACATTTTTAAACAGTACAATGGGAGAGTCATATGAAAATATTTGTAATGTATTGATTAGATTAGAACCTGAGTGTGATGTCCTGTCTTTTGTTCTCACCAGCAGAGTGCAAAGTAATACTAATTTAGGTTGGGGGGGTGAGTTTCCGTTTTTCCATGGAGAAAAGGTCTGAGTATCCTTTGGTTCATCGAGACCTTTTCTGCAAGCTCCAAACTTACTTTTCTCTTAGAAATTATTCTGAACTGAAGAGACTGTAACCACATATTTTAAGTATTTATGGTGATAATAATTTATTCTGTCTTATTTTGTTATGTGTCATGTATTCCATGTACACCGTTATTGTTTTAGTGTTCGTTCATTTGTGACTAATAAATGCATTCCTCGTTTATAGACTAACTCTTTGATTGACTACACCTTCATAAATTAGTAGGCCAATTGGTCAATCCTAAATTGTAGAGTTATTTACACTACACAACACATGTTTGGGTTCTAACTTTAAATCTCTGAGCTAACCTTGACTCATTTAATTATTGTTGGAACTTGGATTGTCAGGATTAGCTCTTAGTATCCAGACATAAATAATTGTATAACTGTCATCTTAGACAAGTGTAATTATAGTTTAAAGGACTGGTGATGCAAGACTAGCTATATTGCTAGATCCACTAGAGACACTTCTGGCCTATTTACATGATTATGGAGTCAGATTGATAAATGCAGTTTATTGTTCAACATAATTTTTAACCCAACTACACAGCCTGACAAAACTGCCAGTCTGTTGGAGAGAAAAACTTGAACAAGTGAAAGAATGAAAGATAACTTGAATATAGTCCCTGACCATGCAATTACCTTCACACTAAACGCTGCCATTCTCCCCCTAAAGAACGGCAGCAAACTATTTGTCCTAATTTAATGGGATTCCACTACAGTGGTTTTTTAATTTATATTGAGAATCAGGCAGAGCGGGAGGATGTCTGAAAGTTTAATCAGGTCTCGTCACTGTCAGAGGGAAACACAAGAGCTCAGATAGCAGCACCTGCAGGAACAGGGCTCAGTATAATGATGGGCTATTGTGTATTAACATCAAGGGAATACTGTAAAATGAATACTTGGCATCTGACGTTGGGCTGACTGTGTGGACGGGTGGAGCAGGGAAGGCGAGCAGGGTAGGCACGCACAGCCTATATCAGGAGTTAATTTAATGGGTTGTGTTGATTTGAATTTGGTTTGGATTGTGTATAATTTTGTATGTCTCTTCCTCGAGGACAGCAAACAAACTATAATTGAGAAAATTGAAGGGAGTGTGTTCAATTTATTAGGGGATGCTGTTTTGGTTTATCCATCCTGTTGCATCCATACACATTCATCATTATAGACAAGATTTGGATTGTACGAAATTCACTCCACCTTAATATAGAAATGGAAATAATCTATTTTACACTGTGACATGCACGCATGCACACACTCACACACATAAAGGCACAGACACACGCACGCACAAACCCTCAGCCATAGAGCTTAGTATTATTTCACACAGGGCCGCGGCAGGTCTGTTTGTATATTCATGTGTTGGCCTGTCGCCCAAAATTACTACATTATTACGCTGCCTGTTTTATTTGTAATATGATAACGACATATGGTAAATACAACAGTGTTTGTTTTTTAAAATCTATAACCCCCCAAGAAATGAGACGGTAGATACAGTGTGTAGAACTGAAACAGAAGAAGACGTCAAGACACTATATTTCTGAATAATTCATCAACATGTAGACGCCTTCTGAGAATTAGATTGCGTTTATACTGAATATCAGTTCTGTGGGGGGAAAAGAGAACGGAGAGGGAAATAGTTATGGAGAGAGAGGGGAACGATTGTAAACCATGCTGTAGCCTATGAGGCATGGTGCTATGGCATCTGGGTTCGTTTCAGGGGAGAAGCTGAATAATTGATGAACAAACATATTAATATAACGAGGGTTATGTGACTGTTTCCCATCTCTTTAATATTCCATATAAGATTATAGCCCAAATTGCCTTGCATTATTGCCAAATTCATTCAATAAAAAATGCAGAGACAGTATTTATTCTGTTCTGAATAAAATGAGATTGAGCCGATCACTGTGTATTTTCTCCCTGAAAACATATTTAGATTCTCACAGTAATGTAATGAGAAGTTTTGTTTAAAATTGACACAGAACCATGTCTCCTAACTGATGCTGATGAGCTTTAAGACTGAGGGGGGTAAATAATGATTTGATTAAGCCTGCTTGAGCAACCACAAAAATCATTGGAAACTTAGGAGAGAAAAAGAAACACAAAAGAGAAGACTATAGCGGAATACTAATACACTGAAAGGCCTCGACACTTTTGTTTGCGGAGTTGTGTGTGTTAGGTTATAGGGGCCCTGTGCAACATGGAAATTGGAATTGGCCCTCTTCTGTCTATTACCTGACAGTATTGACTGAGTGATAGTGTGCCCAGACAGTGCACTGAGGATCTGTGGAAGTGTGTAAGAAAGACACAGTAATAGGCCATTACTCCCCAACCCCTGCTCATCTCCCCCAATCTGCCTCTAGGATCTCCACTGACGGGGAGAATACCAAATGACAGATGTTCATTTCAGAGGACAAATGGAGAGAGAAAGAGGGAGAGAGAGAGAGAGTGGGGTTGAGTGACAGACAGAGCAGCGAGATGAGGAAGAGCGAGTCAGAGAGGAACACAGAGGGAAAGAGAAAGGAGAAAGGAGGTAAGTTTGGGTGATAAAGTCACATGAAAAGGAAATGTGATACACAGATAAAGTAAAGGCCCTTACAACAAAAACCACTTGATCACAAGTGAAATCGTGTTTTGGCAAACACTTGACGTCGGAAATTATTCAGACCACTTTTTGTTATGTTACAGCCTTATTCTAAATGTATTAAATAGTTTTTCCCCTTATCAATCAACACACAATAGCCCATAATACATTTTTGCAAATTAATAAAAAATACCAAAATGAAATATCACATTTACATAGAGTACCAGTCAAAAGTTTGGACACACCTAGTGTTACGCGGAATGACGCTGGAGAGACGAAGCAGGTACAGGGAGTAAACATTTAATAAAAAACTGACATAGACGAGACAGGAACAGTGACAGCAAACTAATACTAAAGACAAAAACAATACAATGCAGCAGTGGGGAACAGAGCAGGGATCATAGTGGAGGAAATAAACAGGTGATAAGTGAGTCCAGGTGAGACCAATAACGCTGATGCGCGTGACGAGGGAAGGCAGGTGTGAGTGATGGATGGCAGGAGCGTGTGATGCAGGGTAATCTGGCGCCCTCAACCACCAGGGGAAGGGAAGAGCGGGAGCAGACGTGACAACAAGTCATTCCAGGGTTTTTCTTATTTTTTACTATTTTCTACATTGTAGAATAATAATGAAGACATCAAAACTCTGAAATAACATACAGTACCAGTCAAAAGTTTGGACACACCTACTCATTCAAGGGGTTTTCTTCTTCAAAAAAAACTATTTTCTACATTGTATAATAATAGTGAATAACAGTGAAGATATCAAAACTATGAAATAATACATATTGAATCATCTATTAACCATAAAACTGTTAAAATGTTTTAAATATATTTTAGATTTGAAATTCTTCCAAGTAGACACCCTTTGCCTTGATGACAGCTTTGCACACTCTTGGCATTCTCTTAACCAGCTTCACCTGGAACGCTTTTCCAACAATATTGAAGGAGCTACCACATATGCTCAGCACTTGTTGGCTGCTTTTCCTTCACTCTGCGGTCCAACCCATCCCAAACCCTCTCAATTGGATTGAGGTCGGGTGATTGTGGAGGCCAGGTCATCTGACGCAGCACTCCATCACTCTCCTTCTTGGTCAAAAAGCCCTTACACTGCCTGGAGGTGTGTTGGGTCATTGTCCTGTTGTCCCACTAAGCGCAGACCAGATGGGATGGCATATTGCTGCAGAATCCTGAGGTAGCCATGCTGATTAAGTGTGTTGAATTCTAAATAAATCACTGACAGTGTCACCAGCAAACCACCACCACATCAGCACACCTCCTCCTCCATGCTTCACTTTAGGAACCACACATGCAGAGATAATCCATTCACCTACTCTGCATCTCACAAAGACACAGCGGCCTGTTACTTGAACTCTGTGAAGCACCTACAGTGAGGGAAAAAAGTATTTGATTCCCTGCTGATTTTGTACGTTTGCCCACTGACAAAGAAATGGTCTGTCTATAATTTTAATGGTAGGTTTATTTGAACAGTGAGAGAAAGAATAACAACAACAAAAAATCCAGAAAAACCCATGTCAAAAATGTTATAAATTGATTTGCATTTTAATGATAAATATATATTTGAACGCACACATCCAAAGTTATTAGTAAGGAAAACAACAATGAAGGCAATGCGGACGCCAGCCGGAAAATGCTCCAGGGGGGGAATGTTTGTGCAAGTTCTGTTCTGACTGGAGATGTGCAAATGTCTGCTTACTTGATTTGGGGAAACACTGGGGAAGTGCTTGGGCTCTCATCGAAGAGAAAAGTCTGTCCGGATAAATAATGCCTCAAACGTAAATTGTCCAATACAGTGAAACCGGCTACTTTTATGTTAATTAATGGGGGGGAACACATCTCAATCCAAACTGTTGTTGGAAAATTTAACTTGTTAGAAAATAATTTGAAATTGACAAGTTAAAACATATAGATAATTAGCAGGCAACGTGCCTTGGTTTGAGGGCAGTGTGGGTTTACTGAGCTGTTGCGTAACAATCACATATTGGAACAGTGAGAATATTCTGACATCATGCTCATAATAAAAACTCACGTTGGGGTGATCGTTAGAGATATTTGGAACTGATGTGTGAAAAGGTTAACGTGACCCGTGTTCAATTACTTTATGCACATAGTGCAGCAGTCTCTAAGCTGCAGAGTCAGATAACCCAGGTGACACCGGATGCTGTAGATGTCCTGGAGGGCAAGCAGTGTGCCCCTGATGATGCGTTGGGCTGACCGTACCACCCTCTGGAGACCACTGCAATTGCCGTACCATGCAGTAATACATCCCGACCAGAGGGCTCTTGATTGTGCATCCGTAGAAGTTTGTGAGGGTCTCAGAGGCCAAGACACACTTCTTCAACCTCCTGAGGCTGTTGCGCCTTCTTCATCACACTGTCGGTTTGAAGGGACCATTTCAGGTCCTCAGTGATGTGCACGCCGAGGAGCGAGGTGTCGGGGTCCGCAACATGGCTGGCATTCCCTTTATAATGCGTGATTATCTGAAGTCCCTACCACATTTGTCACACATTGTCACACAACAATGACATTTCAATCAAATGTATTCATAAAACCCTTCTTACATCAGCTGATGTCACAAAGTGCTGTACAGAAACCAAGCCAAAAAAACAAGCAGCAAGCAATGCAGGTGTCGAAGCACGTGGCTAGGAAAACTCTCTAGAGTTCAAAACCTATTAAGAAACCTAGAGAGGAACCAGGCTATGAGGGGTGGCCAGTCCTCTTCTAGCTGTGCTGGGTAGAGATTATAACAGAACATGGCCAAGATGTTCAAATATTCATAGATGACCAGCATGGTCAAACAATAATAATCACAGTGGCTGTAGAGGGTGCAACAGGTCAGCACCTCAGGAGTAAATGTCAGTTGGCTTTTCATAGCCGATCATTCAGAGTATCTCTACCACTCCTGCTGTCTCTTAAGAGTTGAATACAACAGGTCTGGGACAGGTAGAATGTCCAGTGAACAGGTCAGTGTTCCATAGCCGCAGGCAGAACAGTTGAAACTGGAGCAGCAGCACAAACAGGTGGACGACCAGGTGGACACATTGTCACGTTATCACATTAACTTCACATAAGATTGTGTGATCACATGAAAACATGTTTTTTTGGAACACTTCACGTGTAAGAGTTTTTCCGTAAGGGTATGGCGTTGACATGACGAGTTTGGGAAATTGCCTTTGTCTGTAAGGTTCAGGGCGGACTAAACAGTGGGGCACCGAGGCAACCATCACCCCCAGGAGAATCCTGTCCTTCTGGGGGAATCAGAATGAAAACGATATGTTATCACAAAATGAAGCAGAATGAGGCAGAATTGAAAGAGGTCTATTAATTAACAAATGGATTCGATATGCTTGCTCCCTCTCAATCGACACTATGGAGGCTTTGATAAAGGAGGATAGGCAGGGTAAACACCTTATACTTTCTCAACCTCTGATTTCTCAAGCTCATTCTGGCCTTCTCACTCTCTCTATCCTCTTTTCTGTCTATCTCGTTCTCTCTAACAATCTCTCTTTCTTTTTCTCCCTCTCTACCACTCTCTTTCTCCCTCCTTCTGTCTCTCTCTGATTAGGTGACAGTCAGGAACTGAAGCCTGTAGGTCACTGTAATGTTCTTAATCTGGAATGAAACCCAGAGAACCGGGATTAAATCAACAACACAGTGCAACATCAAAGCCTTCAGTCTCATATTCCGTTAGTAAAACACTGCAGGTGAGGCTGTAAAACTAGATATGGAATGTTTTGAAGAGCACCTACACACAAACATTCTACACAAACGCCCAAGAACACTGCATTATATTCCGAACTACATGTTCCATGCAAAATTGTCCCTGGTCTGTGTATGTTTGAAGTAAACACAAACACTGGCATTTCAGTGCATTATTATTATTAAACTTGTTAGTATGATCACCAGCGTCTCTAGCCCTCATTAAAATGTCCTGGGCGGTGCAGCTGCAGTCGGGCTAGGTGGACACAGCGTCCCTAGTACTTCCCCAGTCCTCCTTTTCAACAAGATAGACAAGGCGTCACGTTTACTCGGCAGTACTTATGGTTAATCACAAAGCATCATCACCTCTCTGAACCTACAGATTATTCAAGCCCAGCTTGTTGTCCAAAAAAACACACATCACAACTCCGAGGAAAATACTCTCCGTATTTATTATTTCATTTTTATGTTTCTGTCTAAAAATGTTCACTTTAAGTCCCTCTTTCATTCACACTGATTTAAAATGGATTCAAATGGATAAAAAAAAGAACAAATGATAGCCATTCTTTTTAGAACAAAAAAATAAGATATATTCACCTTTACATTTTAGAGTGTTCTTTCCCAACGGACCATGGGGGCATATTTGATTTCGGAAATGTTTTCTCTACTTACTCGCCCACAAAATACACCTAACCTCAGAGCGCTACTCTGATTTGAGGTGTGGATAGATTTCTTGTTTTACAAATGCTCTATGAATATAGCCTAATGTGTACATTATATTTTGATTCCATACACAGCAGACTGAAATTGCAGATATTTCACACACGTAGGCCTCTGAGAGTTCCATCACAGTAAACATCACAGGAAACTGTGTCCTAACAGTAGTTGCTTATTATTTCTGTATGCATCATAAACCAAAAGAAGCCTTCGAAAGAAGTAAACCATGGAGTTGTTAAAGTTAGATTTCACTTTCAAAGAACCCCTGTGGTAGAAAGAAAACTCTAGTTACAATCTGTCTTTTGCGTGAAAGATGCAACATTTTTGTAACCAAACATATTTCTTTACAGCCAACAATACAAAATAAAAACAAGTGAACACAACACCTCAGTGGCTGTTCCTAAAGAAATATCATTATGCTCGATCTGAGATGAATGAACAGTGGCGCCATTTGATCCAGGAGCTTTGAAGCGACGTCTCCCCTTTATCATCACAAACATCTCACACATGGCGACAAGAGAGTGCTACAGGGAAAAGAAGATCAGGGATCAAACAGAGAGATTGGGAAAAAAGTTTCAGTCAGCGGTTTGGTTTATTTCGCAGAAGGTGTATGTGAGTCAAACGGGCTCCACCACCATCGTGATTGAAGGGGAGGAGGCCTCCTCAAGATGAGAGATAGAAGATGAAGGAAGGATGTGGCTTGGCAATTGAAGCGGTTTGACAATTGAAAATGGAAGGTTTTTTAAAAAGAGGAGTAGTGACAGCATGGAATAGAAAAGTGAGCATGTCAAAGGGTGATAGAAGTGCTTCAGCTTGGAGGTATGGATTTTCTTGCCATGAAAGTGAGCAAGGAGCTGTCACTGTTGTGACAAATGTAAGAAAGTCCCAGTCTCGGTACTACTGCACATCTACAGTCCCTTCAGGAAGTATTCATACCCCTTGATTTAGTCCATATTTTGTTGTGTTACGGCCTGAATTCAAATAGATGTATTTTTCTCACCAATCTATACACAATACCTGATAATGACAAAGTGAATGCGTGTTTTTTTTAAATTGTAGCAAATTTATTGAAAATTAAATATAGAAATATCTCATTTGCATAAGTATTCACACCCCTGAGTAAATACACAACATAATCACCTTTGGCAGCGTTTACAGTTGTAAGTATTTCTGGTTAAGTCTCTAAGAACTTTGCATACCTGGATTGTACAGCATTTGCACATTATTATGTTTAAAATTCTTCAAGCTCCGTGAAGTTGGTTGTTGATCAATCCTAGACAGCCATTTTCAAGTCTTGCCATAGATTTTCAAGCCCATTTAAGTCCAAATTGTAACTAGGCCACTCAGCAACATTCCTTATCATTTTGGTATGCAACTATAGTGTATAATTGGCATTGTATTTTAGGTAATTGTCCTTCTAAGAGGTGACTTTGTCCCCCAGTGTCTGTTGGAAAGCAGACTTGAAACAGCTTTTCCTCTAGGATTTGAACTGTGTTTAGCTTTATTCTGTAAGTTTGAATCCTAACCCCCTATTCCTTTCTGATGACAAGCATACCGATAACATGATGCAGGCACCAACATGCTTGAAAATATGAAAAGTGGTACTCAGTGATGTGTTTTGTTGGATTTCCGCCAAATATAACATTTCGTATATATGTCTTTGCCAAAAAAAAAATCAGTTTCACTTTTGTCCCTTGTTGCAAACAGGATGCATGTTTTGGAATATTTGTTTTCTGTACAGGCTTCCTTCATTTCACTCTGTTATTTAGGTTAGTATTGTGGAGTAACTACAATGTTGTTGATCCACCCTTAGCTTTCTCTTATCACAGCCATTAAACTCTGTAATGGTTTTAAAGTCACCATTAGCCTCATTCTTTCCTCTCCGCAAACTGAGTTAGGAAGGACTTTCTAGTGTAATTAATAAAATAAAGTGTAATTAATAACTTCACCATGCTCAAAGGGATATTCAATATCTGTTTTTTTCACCCATCTACCAAAAAGTGCTCCTCTTTGTAGGCCTTGGAAACTGCCCTGGTCTTTGTGGTTGAATCTATGTGTCACGCCTTGGTCTTAGTATTTTGTGTTTTCTTTAATTATTTGTTCAGGCCAGGGTGTGACATGGGGTTTTTGTATTGTCGTATTGGGGTTTTTGTAGGCATTGGGATTGTGGTTTGATTAGGGGTGTGTCTAGTATAGGCTTGGCTGCCTGAGGCGGTTCTCAATCAGAGTCAGATGATTCTTGTTGTCTCTGATGGGGAACCGTATTTAGGTAGCCTGGGTTTCACTTTGTATTTTGTTGGGTGATTGTTCCTGTCTCTGTGTAGTTTCACCAGATAGGCTGTATTAGGTTTCACGTTCCGTTTTTTTTTTTTTTTTTGTATTTATATCACTTATTTCATGTACCGCGATTCATTCATTAAAGACATGAGTAACCACCACGCTGCATTTCGGTCCGACTTTCTTTCAACAAACGAAGAACGCCGTTACATAATGCTTTAAATTCAACTGCTCGACTGAGGGACCTTACAGATAATTGTATGGGTGTAGTACAGAGATGAGTTAGTCATTAAAATAAGAATGTCCATGCTACTTATTATGTGACTCGTTAAGCACATTTTTAGTCCTGAAATAATTTAGACTTGCCATAACAAAGGGGTTGAGTACGTATTGACTCAAGACATTTCAGCATTTCATTTTTTATACATTTTTTAAACATTTTAAAAAGATCATTCCACTTTGACATTATGGGGTATTGTGTGTAAGTCACTGCTACCCTCAATTTTGGAAGAAGACAGAAAATGTATCCATAAGTCACATTTTATTTGTGTAAGGACAAAGGCTGGAGTAGAGAAGCAGATCTTGCACATTAATGAGATGCTATTGAGCACACACTACACTGTCTGAGACAAGGACTACATGCTTTCTGGTAAGTTTTGATTACAATACTGGATGGGGTGAATATATTTTACAAGACATACATGATTGTTTGCTAACTAGTAAGTAGTAGCCGAAAGCAAAGTTAGCTTGAGCCTACTAACTGAGGAGTGTTAATTCACCTGTTTCCATACATGTTTCATTTGAACCCTTTCCTATGTGAGTTGCAAATATCTCTAAAGGTCGCCCCAGAGTGAGTTTTGTTATCCGCGTGATGTTAGAACGTTCTCTCCATCCCAGAATGTGATTGTTACACAGCAGTACATTTAATCCATGCTACCCTCAAACCAAGGCACATAGCCTGTTTTTATTTATAGGCAGTTTCAAATGATTTTCTAACAAGTTTTTATTTTCTAAGAACAGTTTGAATTGAGATGTGTTCCGTCTTCTTATTCATTCATATAAAAATAGTCATTTTTACTTTTGATAACAATTCATTTTTGGGACATTTCTGACCTGGACTAAATTCCCCAAGCACTTCCCAATTGTTTGTGCAGTTCAAGTCTGCAGACATTTGCACATCTCCCGTCAGAACAGGATCTGCACACACGTGTTCACATTTTCCGTCTGTTGCTCGCATCACAGTCATTGGTGATTTCGTTACTAATAATAACTTTGGAAATGTGTACGTTTCTATCAAAGTAAGTGCCTTATTATGTTATAATAGTTTCTGTATGTCGTTTCTACTGTAGCTCACTGTATGTATGGAGCATAATATATTTGTGTATATTCTTTATAAACGTGGACACAGGAGGTAACATTTCTCATTTCATGACCTTTATGGTGTTATATTCAATTGTGCTTATGTTGCTAGCTACATTCTTCTGTCAGCTCTGTACAACAATGCTAATTGTGTCAGAGAAGTATTATGTTGTGTTGTATTTTGAAGCTAACCTGCCCTTATGACTCCCAAGTGGTGCAGTGGTCTACGGCACTGCATCTCAGTGCTAGAGGCATCACTACAGACACCCTGATTCGAATCCACGCTGTATCACAACTGACTGTGATTGGGTGTCCCATAGGGCGGTGCACAATTGGCCTAGCATCGTCCGAGTTTGGCCAGTGTAGGCCGTCATTGTAAATAATAATTTGTTGTTAAATTACTTGCCTAGTTAAATAAAGATTTAATAAAATAAAAATGATATGACCATTGTTTGTTTTAATTTGGCCTATTTATCATAGCTCTGTTCAGCCCTGCTTTGCCCCCTTGTGGAGCTCAACAGTTCCTGTTTCTTGCTGTTATCTCAAATTTTGTCACACCCTGACCATAGTTTGCTTTGTATGTTTCTATGTTTTGTTTGGTCAGGGTGTGATCTGAGTGGGCATTCTATGTTGTGTGTATAGTTTGTCTGTTTCTGTGTTTGGCCTGATATGGTTCTCAATCAGAGGCAGGTGTTAGTCATTGTCTCTGATTGGGAACCATATTTAGGTAGCCTGTTTGGTGTTGGGGTTTGTGGGTGATTGTTCCTGTCTCTGTGTTTGCACCAGATAGGGCTGATTTGGTTTTTCCACATTTCTTGGTTTTGTTAGTCTATTCATGTATAGTTTCTGTATTAAAGAACCATGAATAATAACCACGCTGCGTTTTGGTCCGCCTCTCCTTCGACACAAGAAAACCGTTACAAATTTGTGATTTTGTCAATGTAATATATTATTTTTATAGCAGTGTTTATTATGTTACTTCTTTGTAATATTGTTTTGTTGCTATATCCTAACATTGTATTTAAATTACTAATCATTCCTCTTTATTCTGTACTTTCAGAAACCACACATTATTTGTCAATATCATAACTGGAACTGGACATGTTTGGAGCTGAAGAGCGAGGTTTTTGTATGCTAGTGTACACTCCTTAACAGTTTCACTGGATGAAAACACAGCAAGAAAACACATAGGCCAATATGTAATAGTCGTCTATCTATAAGAACATTTCTTACTTGCCATTTAGGAGGGTAGTAGCATTGTTGATGAAATGCAGGCACCGTAGCAGAACTAGGAAGCAGTATTGGAAAAGAGGGTGGCAAAGAAGGGAGTTGCAAACATAGGATCTGTGCCCCAGTATTTTCTTCGGGAGTTCTTCTTTACTATCCCCATGAGAAGGATTGTCACCAGGAAGGTATACATTTCACTAATTGTGGTTGGCACTCATTTAGCGAGTTCCCCCCCCACTCCTAGCTTCAAGGCATAGCGATTGGTCTCCTTTACTATGTCTCCCACCAGCTCCTTTGTCAGAAACAACTTGAAGCACTATGCCTCAGATGGAAATGGAAAGGGGCGTTGCACCCAAGAATGGGACTCATCAAAACAAACAGCAGGGCCAGGAGGGGTGAAATGGCTGGCGGCCTCAATCACCACCAGCATCTTCAAAAGGACCTGGGACTTCGTCAGTGAACAAGGGGGTCCTCAGATTCAGGGTTCTCAATGGCTACAAGGTTGTGGGGCAGCTCCTCACTGTCAGAATCTGATTCCTGACTTTCATACTCAGACTCATTGTCAGAATTTTAAAAAAGCTCCAGAATTTCCGCATTTGTGAATTGTCTCCTTTTGAAAGACATTGCTAATGCTACAGCTTAGCTCACTAGCTACATACATAAACAATAACACTGTCACGCCCTGACCTTAGTATTCTTTGTTTTCTTTATTATTTTGGTTAGGTCAGGGTGTGACATGGGTGATGTATGTGTTTACCCTGTCTAGGTGTTATGTATGTCTATGGTTGCCTAGATTGGTTCTCAATTAGAGGCAGCTGTTTATCGTTGTCTCTGATTGGGAACCCTATTTAGGCAGCTATACTCCTTGGGTATTTCGTGGGTTATTGCCTATGGTTAGTTGCCTGTGTCAGCACTTGTTTATGTCTAGCGGCACATTCGTTTTGTAAGTTTGTTAAGTTTCTCCGTTTCATTATTCACATCACGCTGCGCCTTGGTCTCCTCCATTCAACAAACGTGACAACCACTGAACGGCTCAGAGTGGGAGTGAGAGGTTACGTGATTGACTGCCAGCACGCACCACTTGTATCAATAAATGTTTTGTGTAGTAATTAATTATATATTTGCTGTTTTATTCACGTTTTCAATTACCGATGACAAATCATGGTTTCCGGTTCTTGGATGGATTGCAGGCACACATTATGTTTGTAAAATACTTTTTTGAAGGTAGTACTGATTATGATGAGCTAAACTAATTCCAGCTGTGTGTGGAGCCATGTTTATTGACATACAATGCATTCTGGGTTTCGCATAAACATCTGTTGGACCAAAGATTTTATAACAAAGTGAGATGAGTAAGGGTTCACTCATTTTTTGAGAACTTCTGGAAATGAATGGTGGGATGTGAACGATGGTAGACGACACACCCCTTTCAACATGCATACTATAAACAAACCAAACTCATCTTGGCTTCTCTTATCTTTGGTTTCTGTGAGAAAGAAAAGCATGGCAGCCATAGTCGGATTACTTTCGATTTCTAGAGTGTTTTACTCAATTATTTAGATCAATGGTGAGCTCACCCGTGATGCGATTAAATATAAATAGTAATTTCTATTAGCGAATTCATATCGTAGTTAATGTCAGTCGATTGTTATACAAAGAGTTATACATGACCTCTTGTGTTATGTCAATCTTTCCTCAGTTAGCACTATGACAAATGTAGCCTAAATTTTTACGGTTTGCATGATTGTGTTATGCTGTAGATACTTCTGTGAATGTCTGAACATTGCATCCAAAAATAAACTGCTCACATTCTGGACATAACTTTGTAAGAACAGTGTTTGTGCAAAATGTTTCTGAAAAAACAGTGTGGCTGATCAAATGCTGATTGATGCATCATCCGAGACTGGCCGTTCTAAATAAGCATTATAAATAAGCATTCTAATCACACTGGTTTGATCGTATGCTACAGGGATCACTGTAGAATGATCACACCGGTGTGTTGGTATGTGTGAAAAGGTTAAAACATTTATCTTACAAATGAGTTGTTAAATCTAACTGCTTAACTATTTATCTGTACCTGGAATTGTATTCTTAATTTCTTTCTAATCTTTACAGGAAAATGCCATGGGTACTGATTTTACTGCAGCTAATGTAGAAGGAAAAGCTGTGTACATTTGAAAATACTGTGCCAAATCATATGTGAGGAATTCAACAAAGATGCAGAATCATCTGGCCAACTGCATAAAGTTCCCTCAGCGCTCACAACAAGCCACCTCTGACTAAAGTCCCTCTACTTCTAGTCGAGGTGTAAATTATGAATCAGACACCTCATCGATAGCAACAGTTCATGGTCTTCCTGGAATCAGAGTTTTTTTTGACTCAATGGAGGAACGTAGTCAGAGAAATGCTGATGAATGTCTTGCTCGAGCTGTGTATGCAACTGGTTCACCTCTGATGCTCACAGGCAATGTGTATTGGAAGAGATTTCTGAATGTTCTCCGCCCAGCATACACCCCTCCTACCAGACATGCTATATCTACTCATTTGCTGGATGCAGAGTTAAAACGAGTTGAAGTGAAGGTCAAGCAAATCATAGAGAAAGCAGACTGCATTGCAATCATCTCTGATGGGAGGTTGAATGTTCGTAGGCGAGAAATAATTAACTACACCATCTCCACCCCTCAGGCAGTATTCTACAAGAGCACAGACACAAGGGAAAACAGACACACCGGTCTCTACATTGCAGATGAGCTGAAGGAAGTTATCAATGACCTTGAACCACAGAAGGTATCTGCATTAGTGACAGAAAATGCTGCGAACATGAAGGCTGTTTGGTCTAAAGTGCAGGAGTACCCTCACGTCAAACCCATTGGCTGTGCTGCTCATGCATTGAATCTGCTCTACTCTAAGAAGAGAGCCAAGGAAATGGTTAGGCATGTGAAGGGTCATCAAGTTATAGCAGCAATCTACCTCACCAAGCAAAGTGAGAAGAATAAGAGCACCACATTGAAGCTGCCCAGCAACACATTTTGGGGTGGTGTTGTTATCATGTTTGACAGACTCCTGGAGGGGAAGGAGTCTCCAAGAAATGCCCATATCACAGTCTGCCGATATAGACACCCCATCAAGAGGATCAGTTGTACAGTTGAAGTCGGAAGTTTACATACACCTTAGTCAAATACATTTAAACTCCATTTTTTTGCCATTGCTGACATTTAATATGAGTAAAAATTCCCTGTCCTTAGGTTAGTTATTATCACCACTTTATTGTAAGAATGTGAAATGTCAAAAAAATAGTAGAGAGTGATTTATTTCAGCTTGTATTTCTTTCATCACATTCCCAGTGGGTCAGAAGTTTACATACACTCAATTAGTATTTGGGAGCATTGCCTTTAAGTTGTTTAACTTGGGTCAAACGTTTTGGGTAGCCTTCCACAAGCTTCCAACAATAAGTTGGGTGAATTTTAGCCTCCTTGCTCGCACACACTTTTTCAGTTCTGCCCACAAATCTTTTTTAGGATTGAGGTCAGGGTTTTGTGATGGCCACTCAAATACCTTGACTTTGTTGTCCTTAAAGCCATTTTCTACAACTTTGGAAGTATGCTTGGGGTCATTGTCCATTTGATAGACCCATTTGTGACCAAGCTTTGACTTCCTGACTGATGTCTTGAGATGTTGCTTCAATATATCCACACAATTTTCCTTTCCCATGAAGCCATCTATTTTGTGAAGTGCATCAGTCTCTCCTCCAGCAAAGCACCCCCACAACATGATGCTGCCATCTCTGTGCTTCACAGTTGGGATGGTGTGTTCGGCTTGCAAGCCTCCCCATTTTTCCTCCAAACATAGCAATGGTCATTATGGCCAAATAGTTCTATTTCTGTTTCATCAGACCAGAGGACATTTCTCCAAAAAGTAGAATCTTTGTCCCCATGTGCAGTTGCAAACCGTACTCTGGCTTTTTTATGGTGCTTTTGGAACAGTGGCTTCTTTCTTGCTGAGCGGCCTTTCAGTTCATGTCGATATAGGACTTGTTTTACTTTGGATATAGATACTTTTGTAACTGTTCCCTCCAGCATCTTCATTACGTCCTTTGCTGTTGTTCTGGGATTGATTTGCACTTTTCGCACGAAAGTACGTTCATCTCTAGGAGACAGAACATGTCTCCATCCTGAGCATTGTGATGCCTGTGTGGTCCCATGGTGTTTATACTTACATACTATTGTTTGTACAGATGAACATGGTACCTTCTGGCATTTGGAAATTGCTCCCAAGGATGAACCAGACTTGTGGAGGTCTACCATTTTTTTTCTGAATTTTTGGCTGATTTCTTTTGATTCTCCCATGATGTCAAGCCAAGAGCCACTGAGTTTGAAGGGATGCCTAGAAATACATCCACAGGTACACCTCCATTTTTTTGTGACTAGGGGGCAGTATTTTCATTTTTGGATAAAAAACGTTCCCGTTTTAAACGGGATATTTTGTCACGACAAGATGCTTGACTATGCATATAATTGACATCTTTGGATAGAAAACACTCTAACGTTTCCAAAACTGCAAAGATATTGTCTGTGGGTGCAACAGAACTGATGTTACAGGCGAAACCCAGATAAAAATCCAATCAGGAAGTGCCCCATATTTTGAAAGCGCAGCATGCTAATGAATCCTTATATGGCTGTGAATGGGCTACAAATGAGCTTCCGCTTTCTACGTATTCCCCAAGGCGTCTACAGCATTGCGACGCATTTTTACGCATTTATGTTGAAGAATAGCCGTAAGGGACCACATTGAGCAAGTGGTTGACTATGATGAGAATGACGATGAAGATTAACCTCCTGCCACTCCACGCATTTCTCATCTTCAACATGCAGTCTGTCTCTGCATCTCTCTCTGTATAGAGAGCAAGTGGCAGAAAATCCTGCGTAAAGTACAGAGGTAGCCATTATTCCAATTGCTTCTAATGAGAAACCAATTGTCCCGGTGGACATATTATTGAATAGAAATGTGAAAAACACCTTGAGGTTTGATTCTAAACAGCGTTTGCCATGTTTCTGTCGATATTATGGAGCTAATTTGGAAAAAAGTTTGGCGTTGTAGTGATAGCATTTTCCGGTTGATTTCTCAGCCAAATGTGAAGAACACATTACAAAAATAATATTTTCTCTGAAAAAAAGGAACATTTGCTATCTAACTGGGAGTCTTGTGAGTGAAAACATCCGAAGTTCTTCAAAGGTAAATTATTTAATTTGATTGCTTTTCTTATTTTCGTGAAAATGTTGCCTGCTGCTAGCAGGGCATAATGCTATGCTAGGCTATGATACACTTACACAAATGCTTGTCTAGCGTTGGCTGTAAAGCATATTTTGAAAATCTGAGATGACAGTGTGATTAACAAAAGGCTAAGCTGTGTCTCAATATATTTCATTTGTGATTTTCATGAATAGGAACATTTTCTAGGGATATTTATGTCCGCTGCGTTATGCTAATTAGTTTCAGGCGAAAATTACGCTCCCAGATCCGGGAGGGTAGTATCAAGAAGAGGCACAGTCAAGTGTATGTAAACGTCATACCTACTGGAATTGTGATACAGTGAATTATAAGTGAAATAATCTGTCTGTAACCAATTGTTGGAACAATTTATTGTGTCATGCACAAAGGAGATGTTCTAACCGTCTTGCCAAAACTATAGTTTGTTAACTTCTTAACCTGTTCAGGATACCACGGTTTACTGCCCCTTCTGGAGGATTTGGGTACCCATATAAAACATGATACATTTTTGTCAAAAGTTGCTAATATATGCAAATAAAAAATATTATCGAATAGAAAACACTCTAAAGCTTTTAAAACCGTTTAAATTATGTCTCTATGTATAGCAGAACTCTCAAAATCTGCATTTTCCCAAAATATCTCTTCTCATCTGAAAAGTTGGGTCACCTTTGACCTCATCGCAAACACCCTTCCCAAACAGTCACAGCACCCGGAAGAGTCTCCACGTGTTCAGCGTGATCTCAGCTTTCAATGGGACTTCTCATTGTGAGAATCGCCCGCTTGCGAGAGTTTGAGCACTCGGTAAGCTCTCAGTCACTCAAAAAAACCTGTGCGCAATGGTCCTCTCTCTTTTCCAAGATCGATTGAACAGTGCTTGTGTTTCTGTTTGTTCTCAAAATTGCTGTACACCTTTATAACATGTTAAAGCTTGATTATGAAGTTAGTTTGACAAGTTTACTCGACATATTATATATTCTTTCGAAGTTTTGGTGCGCAACCACTTCAATTTTGACTACATTTTTACCAAAATCAGGCTATTTTGAGAACCGAAAGACGCAGACTTGAAAACTGAACGCTAATTTGGTGAGTATAATCCCTTACAGGTCGTTTGATGGAAGAATAACAAAGGTAAGGGGATATTTAATGTATTCATTTTGGGTTTCTGTCGACTCCAAGATAGAGGAGTCATTATGCTACTGTGGGAGCGCCGACTCCATATTATAGTCTAGTGAACGCAAAATGTAACGTTAAAATTAAATGTAACAATGCAATTGCATTTAGAAGAAGTGTATCTTGCTATACATATGTAAAACATGCATATTTAGTCAAAGTTTATGATGTGTATTCCTTGTTAGCCCCGGCAGATAACGTCAGCTATCGTCATTTCTCAGGACATTTGGGTAGCATTTTTTGAACGATGCATCATTGTAAACAGAGATTTATGGATATATATAGCATATTATTGAAAAAAAATGAATGTACTGTGTAACATGTTATATTGCTGTCATCTGATGAAGATTTCAAAAGGTTAGTGAAATGATTTTTCTTTTAATCCTGCGTTTGTTGATTGCATATTTTTTCCTACTTGGCTATGCTAATGAGCTATGTCTGCGGTGGTGGTTTGACATAAATATGTGCTATGTTTTCGCCGTAAAACATTTTAGAAATCTGACTTGCTGGCTAGATAAACAACTTGTTTATCTTTCATTTGAGCTATTTTACTTGTTAATGTGTGGAGGTTAAATATTTTTAGGAATATTTTTGCGCATTGTGCGTTATGGTAATGAGCTTGAGCTGTAGTCATGCTACCAGCAGAGGAATAAAACTCCCGAGCTGGTTAAGCGCACCCGACACGCAGGCGTCCCATCTAGCCATCTGGAAATGCAAATGCGCTATGCTAATAGCACTCGTTAAAACACACATGCAGGGTACTAAATTAAAGCTACACTCGTTGTGAATCCAGCCAACAAGTCAGATTTTTAAAATGCTTTTCGGCGAAAGCATGAGAAGCTATTATCTGATAGCATGCAACAGGGGACGTAAACAAAATAATTAGCATAGCCGGCGCCACACAAAACGCAGAAATAAAATATAAAACATTCATTACCTTTGACGATCTTCTTTGTTGGCACTCCTAGATGTCCCATAAACATCACTATTGGGTCTTTTTATCGATTAAATCGGTCCATATATACCCTAAATATCGATCTATGAAGACTGTGTGATCAAGGAAAAAACAGCGTTTTAAAACGCAACATCATTTTTTTTATTTAAAAAAGTCAACGATAAACTTTCACAAAACACTTCAAAATACTTTTGTAATCCAACTTTAGGTATTAGTAAACGTTAATAATCTATCAAATTGATCACGGGGTGATGTGTATTCAATAGCTCCACGTCTTGAAATCATGTTCAGAAATTTCTCATCCAAAACATCCTGTCGGAGACCGGAAGGAATGGACTCTCTCTCGCTCGTTTGACAAGACTGGCGACATCGTGTGGAAGCTGTAGGACTTGCAATCTCAGCCCTTATGTAATTTGGTTTCCCATCAACAATACATGCATGTGGCGCATTGATACTTTCTCCAATTTTCAGTGATCAGTTTTTCTTGCGCTTTTCGATGAAACGCAGGCTCTGTTATAGTCACAGCCGTGATTTAAGCAGTTTTAGAAAGGTCAGAGTGTTTTCTATCCACACATAGTAATCATATGCATATACTATATTCCTGGCATGAGTAGCAGGATGCTGAAATGTTGCGCGATTTTTAACAGAATGTTCGAAAATGTAGGGGGTAGGCTTAACAGGTTTTAACAAGAAATTGGTGGAGTGGTTGAAAAAACAAGTTTTAATGTCTCCAACCTAAGTGTATGTAAACCGACTTCAACTTTATTTTAGGAGAGAGTGGTAAGCAGCCTGAAACTCCTGAAACCTATAGTAGTAGCCATTGCACGGACTGAGGGAAACAATGCCATTCTGTCTGATGTTCAGACTTTGCTTGCAGATGTTAGAGTAGAAATCTGTACTGCCCTGCCAACTTCACTTGTTGCTCCAAGCAGAGGAAACTGCAGTTCTAAAATACATCAAAAAGTGTGACGACTTCTGCCTGAAGCACATACACGGCGCAGCGTACATATCGGCAAGAGCATCCTGTCTGGTGCAGAGATCAACAATGCCTATGGTGTCATCACTACCATGTTTCACCACCTTGGCCTTGATGAGAGCAAGGTTCTTGGCAGTCTGGCGATGGACACTTCCAAGCAAGGGCTTTGGGATGGAGATGCAATATGGCAGTCGTGCCAATATATCTCATCAGCCACCTGGTGGAAGGGACTTTGTGGATCTGAGGCTCTTTCCCCTGTTGTCTCCATTATCCTCCAAATCCCACCAACATCAGCCACCTCAGAGCACAGCTGGTCCTTGTTTAGGAACACAACACACACACCAAAGCACGCAAAAGGCTGATCAATACAAGGGTCAAAAAATTTGTGGCCATCTGGACAAATTTTTGGCTTTTTGAGCCTGACAACAAGCCATCTTCGAGAAGGTAGGAAAGTGACAGTGAAGATGAGGCCTTAGAGTCTGATGTTCACGAGGTGGGCATTGAGGAGGTCCAGGGAGAAGACATGGAAGCCTGAGAGGAAGACAACCAAAGCTTTAGTTTCTAGACTATCATTTTACAGATGTATGTTGAAAACATTTTTGGGAGATGCGATGGATCATTGGGGATCATTCAATATTCTTTTGTTGTTCAGTGAAATCATCCAATGTGAAGAGTCAACTCATTTAATTAAAGTTCAATTCGTGGCTAAATTGTTTTTTTCTATTGGAAGGATTTAATCATTTGCAATTATGTCTACTTATGATAAGGTAAAATGTTTATGTTTCTGTCTCCATATGATATGGTAAATATATCCAATGCAAAAATCTACATTTAAATGGTATTAATATTCGTTCGCATTGATTTCCATTCATTCCCATATATTCCCGTTAATTCCCATATATTCCAATGAATTCACACGGAAAGTTTCCACCTCTGAATAGTCCCCAAAATGTGCAACCCTAGGTGTGACAGCCCGATGAGCTGGCTAAGGCACCCCCGGTTCCATCGGTGGCGGCCCCTGGACCCAACGTCACCACCAACCGGAAAGCCAGCACTTCCCGATGCTTCACTTGGTGGCTTCCGCATTCTGTAAGGACCGACACTGGAGAAGAGAAGAAGGTACGTGGAATCAAACATTTAATCGGAACAGACAGCAACACGACAGGAACAGCGTCAGTACATGGGTAAAGAAGGACATATGACAATCAATGCTGGAGCAGGGAACAGAGCGGGGGAACAGAAATATTTAGGGGAGGTAATGACAGAGGTGATTGAGTCCAATAATCGCTGATGCACGTGACGGGGAAAGCCAGGTGTGTTAAAGGATGGTGGCAGGAGTGCGTAATTCTGGGGAGCCTGGGGCCAAAGTGCGCCAGGGGGGAAGAGCGGGAGCAGGCGTGACAATTTGTTTCATAAATTAGCTAAGTGACCAAAGTTAGAGTTGAACACATTTTCTTTACCTGTCCAATCAATCATTTTGACAATCAACTTTCAACTCCTCAGCAGATGGTTGTCATAATTTCCGTTATAGTGTAATCACTCTCACTTCTTTAGAAATAAAAACCAAAACTTCCCACTCGAGTTGGAAAGTAAACTCAAAACACAATGAGTTACACTTCAGTATCAATCATTCAGGTGACATTTTGCAAAACAGACCGAGTGCCATAACTGTCTTCAGAATAGACCATAGTAACCTCTGGGTAGAACAGAGCTCTCACATCTTACGATCACATTGTCAGCCTGGGGAAAAGGGGAGGTCATGATGGAGGGATATCAGAGGGAGCAGGCCAACACATTAAGAGTCCATTGGAAACAGCAGGATTTTAACTGATGCTAATTTTGATGAATGATGGGCATGGTGGCTTTAATCAAGCCATCTGGAAGACTAATTTACTGTACAGACTGCTGATGGCAAACTTGTTGCCTGACTCTGGTACTAACTAGGCAGCCCTCTTCATTCGCTCATTATTTACCAAGTGTGACACCAGAGGAGACGAGCCTCCATTAAGAAGGAAGCGGAAGAGGAGGAGAGAGGAAGAACATTCACAAACAGTGCCAAAATGGGTGGAGGAGAGAAGATGTGTTCACTCCACATCTTCTCTCTTCCAACCATTTTGGCAGTGTTTGTTGCAAGTAAGAGAGAACATCATCCTGAAAATATTGCTGAAAAAGGTGCGCATGAGCAGCCTTGAGTGACCATGGATATGGAAAGGGTCTCCACTGTGTATTCATTTGTGTCTAGACTGAGCCCGGCATTAGGTTCCTGTGTCTACAGACCTCGTTGGTCTGGGACTGCTAGGGATAATTTAGATGTGTGTGCATGCCACCGGGGAAAGTTGACTTGACTGAAGTGAAATCTGTTTACCCCCTTCAAGGGTAACTTTGAGACTTTCTCAGACACCCCATTTAAATTCCCCTGTAAACCTGATAATACAAACAAGTGGTGAGGTAAAGGGGAGCAGCTTACATTCGAGTGGCTTTCCACTTTATCTTTATTGTGTATGTGTGTGTGTGTGTGTGTATACTTGCTAAGGAATAGTCCCTTTTCATGCTGTTAGGGTATTATGCGTCTCCATTCCCTTTGACGTGCACAGAAAGAGTGTAGCATTGGGCCTTCAGAGTTGCAACTTCCTCTTTGCTTCTTTCTTTCAATCATCCCAATTTGCATCTCTTGTTCCCCAGTTTGCCCATTTCGCCTATTTCGCTATTAGAGTGCTTTTGAGTTTTCTCTATATCTGTATTCAAATCAGTTTAAATATACCCTGATTAAGTTTAATTTCAGAAGTTTAAGAGGCTGGAATGTGGGTCTTAAAAAAACTACAAAGAAACCCAACATATTTTGCATTGCTTTATCGTGTGATATTGTGTCTCTGGGTTTAATGGCATAAAATAAAATCACTGCAGGAAGTTGCCTTGAAGACTGACAGTGTGTATTCATCACTGTGCAGCCATTTTCAACAGATTCTGTATTCATGAGCAAACTCAGGTCAAGTCGTTTCTGAATGTGCGGTTGTATTTTAATGAAGGGGAAGCCCACTTACACAGTTTCTTGATAATATTAAACTTTTCCCATTAAAAAGTCAAATGAATGTAGTATGAGTACAAGCTTTTATGGAGCTACATCTGGTCTTCTAGTCTCCAAGGACACCATGGTAAAGGCTTACCTTACTTGATAAGAATGATTCATCTGTGCAGTCATTTATCAGGATATGAATAGCAACTAGAATTCCATGATGTTATTCAGTTTCTTCTCACTGATGATAAGTAGGTACTTTATGGCCTAACATGTCCCCATCCCCATTCATTTGTCATGTTATGAGTGGTATAAAACCTTAACCAAACTTCCGACAATGAGAATGATTGATGTTGACACATTATTTGGCTCAATGATGAGAAGTTGTACAATATATCTTTAGTATACACGGTTGATGTACTGAAGTACTATTTGAGAAGGTCCGGTCACACAAATGTTCTAGGTGGCAAAGCAGGTCCGGATGGATATTGTCATTTATCTGCATGGTAACAAACCTCCACATTGCGGCCCACGTGACCCTAAACGGTTCAAAACCCTCTTCTAGGCAGGGAGAGCATTTAATTTCCTGCAACTCTAGTTCCAAGATGGCATAGCAGTCATACGTCTTGTCGTGTCGTGTCCCTTGTATATATATATTTTTTAACATATTTTTCTTTTCATATCTTTTAAAACATTTTGCTAAACCTCAACATCTAAATACTCTCCTGCAACCTGCCTCACCCAATGTAGCGTGGATCTGCTTTTTTTCCTAAAGTATTTATATTTACTTCGGATCCGGAACCCCTCAACTTAAGCTAGCCAGCTAACTACCAGCTATCAGTCAGCAAACCATTGCTAGCGGTCATCAGCTAACCTTTAGCTCGGAAAGCTCTCGCCAGTTAGAACAACGCAACTCTAATCAGAGCATAACGGACCTATTATTTTTATCCCCGGATTCCCACCGCAAACGGAACATTTTCATCTGGATCTTCACAACTAGCTAACGAGCTAACCGCAACCCCGGATGACTACTCCTGGCTAGCGTTTCCATCCACTTAGCTTGAAGCTAGCCCGGCCAGAGCTCCTGTGCTACCACCGAAGCATACTCCTGGGCTACAATATCCGGACCCACAACCGGTCTATCGATGAAGAGGCATAAACAGTCTTAACCACATCGCGACGTCCCCCAAAGGCTAACTTTCTAGCCCTTGCTATCTGCTTGCTTGCAAATTCGGCCTGCTAACTGCTAGCTTGTTTAGCCCCGGTCTGCTAACTGCTAGCTTGTTTAGCCCCGGCCTACTAACTGTTAGCTTGTCAGCACAGGCCTGTTAACTGTCTGCATCGCCGCGTCCCCAGCCAGCCCAACCACTCACTGGACCCATATTTACTTTCAATCTCTTTTCGATTTTTAATTCGATTGTACCTTCCGGTAACCTGCCTCACCCAATATGATACGGAATCACTATTATTTTTTATTTTTTAGAACACATTCAAGAACCTCCAGAAGCTAACCAGCTAACTAGCTACAAGCTATTTAGTCATTGTTAGCCACTGCTTGCGGCTTTTACCTTCTGCACAGCAAGCCAGTTTTTTTAGCCTGGATAATACTTGCCGGTCTAGCTTCCCTGTCCCATCCACCGCTGCCCCCTGGACACTGTGATCACTTGGCTACATAGCTGATGCCTGCTGGACTGTCCATTAATCACGGTACTCCATTCTACTTGTTTATGTTTTATCTGTCGGCCCCAGCCGCACTCAGGCTCTGTGTGTAGTTAATCCGACCCTCTCTGCCTAGTCAACGCCATTTTACCTGCTGTTGTTGTGCTAGCTGATTAGCTGTTGTTGTCTCACCTACTGTTTTAGCTAGCTCTCCCAATCAACACCTGTGATTACTGTATGCCTCGCTGTATGTCTCTCTCAAATGTCAATATGCCTTGTATACTGTTGTTCAGGTTGTTCAGGTTAGTTATCATTGTTTTAGTTTACAGTGGAGCCCCTAGTTCCACTCTTCATACCCCTGATACCTCCTTCCCACACATGCGGTGACCTCACGCATTTACAACCAGCATGTCCAGAGATACAACCTCTCTTATCATCACCCAGTGCCTGGGCTTACCTCTGCTGTACCCGCACCCCACCATACCCCTGTCTGCTCATTATGCCATGAATATATTCTACTATGCCCAGAAATCTGCCCCTTTTATTATTTGTCCCCAATGCTCTAGGTGACCAGTTTGATAGCCTTTAGCCGCATCCTTATACTACTCCTCCTCTGTTCCGCGGGTGATGTGGAGGTAAACCCAGGCCAGGCATGTCCCCAGGCACCCTCATTTGTTGACTTCTGTGATCGAAAAAGCCTTGGTTTCATGCATGTCAACATCAGAAGCCTCCTCCCTAAGTTTGTTTTACTCACTGCTTTAGCACACTCTGCTAACCCTGATGTCCTTGCCGTGTCTGAATCCTGGCTCAGGAAGGCCACCAAAAATTCTGAGATTTCCATACCCAACTACAACATTTTCCATCAAGATAGAACTGCCAAAGAGGGAGGAGTTAGCCTGCAAAGTAATGTCCTACTTTCCAGGTCCATACCCAAACAATTCGAACTACTAATTAAAAAAATTACTCTCTCCAGAAATAAGTCTCTCACTGTTGCCACCTGCTACCGACCCCCCTCAGCTCCCAGCTGTGCCCTGGACACCATTTGTGAATTGATCGCCCCCCCATCTAGCTTCAGAGATTGTTCTGTTAGGTGGCCTAAACTGGGATATGCTTAACACCCCGGCAGTCCTACAATCTAAGCTAGATGTCCTCAATCTCACACAAATCATCAAGGAACCCACCAGGTACAACTGTAAATCTGTAAACAAGGGCACCCTCATAGATGTCACCCTGACCAACTGGCCCTCCAAATACACCTCTGCTGTCTTCAACCAGGATCTCAGCGATCACTGCCTCATTGCCTGTATCCGCTACGGATCCGCAGTCAAACGACCACCCCTCATCACTGTCAAATGCTCGCTAAAACATTTCTGTGAGCAGGCCTTTCTAATCGACCTGGCCCGGGTATCCTGGTAGGACATTGACCTCTTCCCGTCTGTTAAGGATGCCTGGTCATTCTTTAAAAGTAACTTCCTCACCATTTTAGATATGCATGCTCCGTTCAAAAAATGCAGAACTAAGAACAGATATAGCCCTTGGTTCACTCCAGACCTGACTGCCCTCGACCAGTACAAAAACATCCTGTGGCGGACTGCAATAGCATAGAATAGTCCCCGCGATATGCAACTGTTCAGGGAAGTCAGGAAGCAATACACGCAGTCAGTCAGGAAAGCTAAGGCCAGCTTCTTCAGGCAGAAATTTGCATCCTGTAGCTCCAACTCTAAAAAGTTCTGGGACACTGTGAAGTCCATGGAGAACAAGAGCACCTCCTCCCAGCTGCCCACTGCACTGAGGCTAGGTAACACGGTGACCACCGATAAATCCATGATTACCGAAAACTTCAACAAGCATTTCTCAACGGCTGGCCATGCCTTCATCCTGGCTACTCCAACCTCGGCCAACAGCTCTGCCCCCCCCCCGCAGCTACTCGCCCAAGCCTCTCCAGGTTCTCCTTTACCCAAATCCAGATAGCAGATGTTCTGAAAGAGCTGCAAAACCTGGACCCGTACAAATCAGCTGGGCTTGACAATCTGGACCCTCTATTTCTGAAACTATCCGCCGCCATTGTCGCAACCCCTATTACCAGCCTGTTCAACCTCTCTTTCATATCCTCTGAGATCCCCAAAAATTGGAAAGCTGCCGCAGTCATCCCCCTCTTCAAAGGGGGAGACACCCTGGACCCAAACTGTTACAGACCTATATTCAACCTGCCCTGCCTATCTAAGGTCTTCGAAAGCCAAGTCAACAAACAGGTCAGTGACCATCTCGAATCCCACGTACCTTCTCCGCTGTGCAATCTGGTTTCCGAGCCGGTCATGGGTGCACCTCAGCCACGCTCAAGGTACTAAACAATATCATAACCGCCATCGATAAAAGACAGTACTGTGCAGCCGTCTTCATCTACCTTGCCAAGGCTTTCGACTCTGTCAATCACCATATTCTTATAGGCAGACTCAGTAGCCTCGGTTTTTCTGGTGACTGCCTTGCCTGGTTCACCAACTACTTTGCAGACAGAGTTCAGTGTGTCAAATCGGAGGGCATGCTGTCCGGTCCTCTGGCAGTCTCTATGGGGGTGCCACAGGGTTCAATTCTCGGGCCGACTCTTTTCTCTGTATATATCAATGATGTTGCTCTTGCTGCGGGCGATTCCCTGATCCACCTCTACACAGACGGCACCATTCTGTATACTTCCGGCCAGTCCTTGGACACTATGTGCTATCTAACCTCCAAACGAGCTTCAATGCCATACAACACTCCTTCTGTGGCCTCCAACTGCTATTAAACACTAGTAAAACCAAATGCATGCTTTTCAACCATTCGCTGCCTGCACCCTGGATGGCATCACCACCCTGGATGGTTCCGACCTTGAATATGTGGACATCTATAAGTACCTAGGTGTCTGGCTAGACTGTAAACTCTCCTTCCAGACTCATATCAAACATCTCCAATCTAAAATCAAATCTAGAGTTGGCTTTCTATTTCGCAACAAAGCATCCTTCACTCACGCCTCCAAACGTACCCTAGTAAAACTGACTATCCTCGACTTCGGCGATGTCATCTACAAAATAGCTTCCAACACTCTACTCAGCAAACTGGATGCAGTTTATCACAGTGCCATGCGTTTTGTTACTAAAGCACCTTATACCACCCACCACTGCGACCTGTATGCTCTAGTCGGCTGGCCCTCGCAACATATTCGTCGCCAGACCCACTGGCTCCAGGTCATCTACAAGTCCATGCTAGGTAAAGCTCTGCCTTATCTCAGTTCACTGGTCACGATGGCAACACCCACCCGTAGCACGCGCTCCAGCAGGTGTATCACACTGATCATCCCTAAAGCCAACACCTCATTTGGCCACCTTTCGTTACAGTTCTCTGCTGCCTGTGACTGGAACGAATTGCAAAAATCGCTGAAGTTGGAGACTTTTATCTCCCTCACCAACTTCAAACATCTGCTATCTGAGCAGCTAACCGATCGCTGGAGCTGTACATAGTCTATCGGTAAATAGCCCACCCAATTTTAACTACCTCATCCCCATACTGTTTTTATTTATTTACTTTTCTGCTCTTTTGCACACCAATATCTCTACCTGTACATGACCATCTGATCATTTATCACTCCAGTGTTAATCTGCAAAATTGTAATTATTCGCCTACCTCCTCATGCCTTTTGCACACAATGTATATAGACTCTCTTTTTTTTCTACTGTGTTATTGACTTAATTGTTAATTGTTTACTCCATGTGTAACTCTGTGTTGTCTGTTCACACTGCTATGCTTTATCTTGGCCAGGTCGCAGTTGCAAATGAGAACTAGTTCTCAACTAACCTACCTGGTTAAATAAAGGTGAAATACATTTTTTTTAATTAAAAAATGCAATGGGGCGGAAAGAAAATGTTGCAGTTTAAAAGCACATTCCCTGCAATTCTGCACATTTTCTTATATATGTGATTCCTGAGTGACTCAACAAAATACATGTGGGCCCTCTTGAGGTCGAGGCCCCTGGGCACGTAATCTGGCCATGATGAATTCAAGATTTAGATAGCTGGTTAGCCAAACTTACCTACCTTTTTTATTTTTTAAATAAATACACATACAGTGTCTGACAGAGCTTGAGAGGATCTGCAAAGAAGAATGGGAGAAACTCCTCAAGTACAGGTGTGTCAAACTTGTAGCATCCAGGTTCTGTATTTATTTTCTTAGTCAACCTTGTGTTCTGTTTCGTTGTGTTCTTGAACATAGCCCTATCCTTCATTTGTGTTCATTGATTTCACCTGTGTTAGTTACTCAACTGGTCTCATCAGATCCTTATTTAGTTCAGTTCATTCTGTTTGTGCCTTTGTGAGGTATTGTTGGTTAAGACTCTATTATTTCCTAGCTCGTTTGTAAGAACAAGTTGTTGCCTTCAGTCCTAGTTTTGATTCACCTGCCTGTTTGCCTACACTGTGTCGTGGAAATATTGAGTCAATCATATTTTACAAATACCGGAGCCTATGAGTTCAAATAGACTTTTAATTACATAATAACAAAAGCCGAGCTGATTCATGAAAACAACTCCTTTACCAATCTTGGCACAGACTACTTATACATTTGTCCTCCGTACGTCATACTCATAGTAACTCTTAATGGATCATCACCTCTGGCATTTAGCGACCTTTATCATATTGCCTTCATATAAGGACATAGAACCTGTAGAGCCACATAAATAGTTTAATGCATGTAGGACCACAGTAACAGACCTTGGCACCTGACAGAGATAACCATACATGTCATCCTGCTAACTCCTCTGAAAGGGACCCGCTTGTTCTGGAAAAGGCCCAAAAGGTGTAACCATAGCAACAATACCCCCATGTCTAATGGTGTCTAATGACCCAGAGCACATATAGAGTACTTGCTCCTTCTGAAATAAATAATCTCCACATATGTACTGAAAATCACAATTAAATCTGCCATCTTCTTCGCCAGCCTATCCCTACCCCTCCGATGACATTTATTGTAACCCATAGCTCTCCATGCATATACATGCCTGGAAAATATGACGGTTCACCTGGGAAATGTAAGGGATTTCTGATGCAATTCAGCAAATACATTGAGCACAACCCCATTAACTTCGCCACGACAAGAGCAGGGTGGATTTTGTTGTCTCTACTCACACTCAAAGCCCTGGATTGGGCCACCGCCATATGGACTGCCTACAGCACAGAACTCGGATCCAAGACCCATTTCCACACCCTCTTCAGGGGTATTCGATCACTCTCGTTCCGATCATCCTATAGGAGACCTCCTCAGAACTTCAACAAGGACGCAATTCAGCTGCCGAGTATGCCCTCGAGTGGATAAATGAGGCTGCTTTACTTACATCTACCAAAGCGGGCTCAACAGCGAACTTCAGGCGGACCTGGCCTGTAGAGGTGACATTCGGGATTTAAATCAATAAATTCTTATGTCGATCATCAGACACCTCATCAGCGACCGCCAAAGAACTCTGCCACCCAGGAACCCGAAACCTTCTCTTTCCATGATATTGTCATGCCGTCCGAGTCTTCCACAGCCCATGCAGTTGGGCCATGCTCCTCTCCTGTGTATCGAACGTCAAAGGCGGATCCAAGAAGGGCTCTGCCTATTCTGTGGAGGGAAAGATCATCTACTCAGCCATTGCCCTGTTCACCCCCGCACGCAGAGATGAGAAGGGTCCCTCCGCTGCCATGCAGGTAGGTGTGTCCTTATTTCTAAAAATCTCCCAGAAGCAATACTCCATTACAGTTTTGATAACCGTGAAGGGGGTTACTAAGTACGTAGAGGGCTTGATAGATTCGGGAACAGCAGGTAATTTAATTGCTCACCAGCTAGTACAAGAGCTTGACATTAATCTAATACCGGTCACCCCTCCCTTAAGGATTAACACCATGGACGGGCAGTCATTGGGCACGGGCTTCATTACGCACCTGACACAGAGCGCCCTCGGACACCCCTGGCTTTGTCGTCACAACCCATTGAGGACTCTGCCTCTGCAGTGCCACCCACCATACCACCTGAATACGTCCAGTACAGCAATGTCTTCAGCAAAATCAAGGCCTCCACTCTGCCACCACATCGCCCAGGGGACTGTGCTATTGACTTACTCCCTGGAGTGTCCACACCTAAGGGCCGTGTTTACACCCTTATCTAACCTGGAAAATGAGACAATGGAGAACTACATTGATGAAGCACTCAAACGGTTTCATTCGTCCTTCTTCCTCGGCTGCGTCCAGCTTCTTCTTCGTTGGAAAGAAGGACGGTGGTCTCTGTCCGTATTGATTACCGTTCCCTGAATGACGTCATGGTCAAGAACCGTTTCCCTCTTCTTCTGATCCCAGCGAACCTTGAACAACATCTATACAAAACTCACCAACATCTATACAAAACTGCGAAGTGCATATAACCTTGTCCGTATCCCAGATTGCGACGAATGGAAGACAGCGTTTATCACCGCACCAGGGCGATACGCATACCTCATCATGCCCTGTGGCCTTACTAACACTACCGCCGTCTTCCAATCGTTTATGAATTAGGTTTTCCACGATATAATCAACCGCTTTCTCGTTGTCTACATTGATGACATCCTGATTTACTCCCACTCCCTGAAGGAACACATACAGCATGTGCAAAAGCTTCTTCAACGGCTCATTGAACATAACCTTTATGTGAAGACTGAAAAGAGCACATTCCATGTAACCTCGGTTTCATAGTGACACCTGGAGGGATCAGCATGGATGAGAACAAAGTCACCGCCGTCAGTAACTGGCCCAAACCCACTACCGTTAAGGAACTCCAACATTTCATTGGGTTCTCCAACTACTATCGCCGGTTCATTTGGAACTTCAGTTCTACTGCCGCTCCCCTCACTGCCCTTACCAGCCAAAAGACCCAGACCCTTCAATGGACTGATACCGCCCTGACTGCTTTCAACAACTTGAAACACCTCTTCACCTCAGCTCCTGTCCTTCGCCAACCTGATCTGACCATTCCTTTCACCCTGGAGGTGGATGCCTCTGAAGTAGGAGCCATACTCTCTCAGCGGATGGGAACACCTCCAAAATCACATCCCTGTGCCTTCTTCTCCAGGAAGTTATCCTCCGCTGAGAGAAATTACGATGTAGGGAACAGAGAACTCCATGCCATCAAGCTGGCCCTCGGAGTGGCACACAACATCCCTTTCTCGTCCTAACAGGTCATCGTAATCTGGAATATATATCAGGGTCCAAGAGGTTAAACTCTTCACTCTTCACACGCTTCCATTTTCATGTTACTTATATCCCTGGAAAGAAAAACGTAAAAGCTGATACTCTCTCCCGCCAGTTTGACCTTTCGACCAGTAACTCAGACCCTACACCCATTCTTCCTTCCTCTTGCATTATGGGAACGGTACAGTGGGAGGTTCACTCTGCTATACAAGAAGCCCTCACCTCAGACCTGGCTTCTCTTGAGACACCAGCTGAGAGGAGTTACGTACCAGCAACTGTTAGACTCCAACTGATGCAATGGTGTCACACGTCCTTGGGGTCAGGACATCCGGGCATTACACAAACCACCAAACTTCTAGCCTGTAAGTTCTGGTTGTCCTCACTGGCATCCAACATAAGGGATTACGTACTCCCTTGTCCAGCCTGCGCCCAAACCAAAAGCCCTCATCTCCCTTCTGGTAAGCTTCAACCTTTGCCAATCCCTCACAGACCCTGGTCCCACATAGCTGTTGATTTTATCACAGACCTTCCTGAATACTCTGGTAACACCACCATCCTTGTTATAGTAGACCTTTTCTTTTAAATGTGTCATCTGGTTCCTCTTCCTCATTTACCTAATGCCATGGAATTGGCTGTGTATGTTCCAGCAGGTGTTCCGTCTGTATGGGATTCCGGAGGACATCGTCTCTGACCGTGGGCCCCAGTTTGTCTCCTGGGTCTCAAAATAGGGCTACTTAATGTTAGATCCTTTACTTCAAAGGTAATTCTAGTCAATTAACTAATCACTGATCATAATCTTGATGTGATTTGCCTGGAAGGAAACACGTGCCGTCATCATTGCTTTACACAAAAAGGGCTTCACAGGCAAAGATATTGCTGCCAGTAAGATTGCACCTAAATCAACCATTTATCGGATCATCAAGAACTTCAAGGAGAGCGGTTCAATTGTTATGAAGAAGGCTTCAGTGCGCCCAAGAAAGTCCAGCAAGCGCCAGGGCCATCTCCGAAAGTTGATTCAGCTGCGGGATCGGGGCACCACCAATACAGAGCTTGCTCAGGAATGGTAGCAGGCAGGTGTGAGTGCATCTGCACGCACAGTGAGGCAAATACTTTTGGAGGATGGCCTGGTGTCAAGAAGGGCAGCAAAGAAGCCACTTCTCTCCAGGAAAAACATCAGGGGCAGACTGATCTTCTTCAAAAGGTACAGGGATTGGACTGCTGAGGACTGGGGTAAAGTCCTTATCTTTGATGAATCCCCTTTCCGATTGTTTGGGGCATCAGAAAAAAGCTTGTCCGGAGAAGACAAGGTGAGCGCGACCATCAGTCCTGTGTCATGCCAACAGTAAAGCATCCTGAGACCATTCATGTGTGGGGTTGCTTCTCAGCCAAGGGAGTGGGCTCACTCACAATTTTGCCACACATCCTCCGAGAGCAACTTCTCCCAACCCTCCACGAACATGATGAACAATGCCTTTTACAGCATGATGGAGCACCTTGCAAAAGTGATAACTAAGTGGCTCGGGGAATAAAACATCAATATTTTCGGTCCATGGCCAGGAAACTCCCCAGACCTTAATCCCAATTAGAACTTGTGGTCAATCCTCAAGAGGCGGGTGGACAAACAAAACCCCACAAATTCTGACAAACTCCAAGCATTGATTATGCAAGAATGGGCTGCCATCAGTCAGGATGTGGCCCAGAAGTTAATTGACAGCATGCCAGGGAGGATTGCAGAGGTCTTGAAAAAGAAGGGTCAACACTGCAAATATTGACTCTTTGCATCAACTTCATGTAATTGTTAATAAAAGCCTTTGTCACATATGAAATGCTTTTAATTATACTTCAGTATTCCATAGTAACATCTGACAAAAATATCTAAAGACACCGAGGCAGCAGACTTTGTGAAAATGTATATTTGTGTCATTCTCAAAACTTTTGGCCACGACTGTACACTGAGATCATGTGACAGATCATGTGACACTTAGATTGCACACAGTGGGCGTAATTTAACTAATTATGTGACTTCTGAAGGTAATTTGTTGCACCAGATCTTATTTAGGGGCTTTACAGCAAAGGGGGTGAATACATATGCACGTACCACTTTTCCATTTTTTTATTTTTTTTTATTTTATTAGTTAGTTATTAGTTATTTTTTGTTATTTTTTCCATTTCACTTCACCAATTTAAACTATTTTGTGTATGTCCATTACATTAAATCCAAATACATTTACATTACAGGTTGTAATGCAACAAAATAGGAAAAACGCCAAGGGGGAGGAATACTTTTGCAAGGCACTGTTACATATCTACCTCAATTACCTTTAACCGTTGCACTTCGACTTTGTACTGGTATCCCTTGTTTTTAGCCAAGTTATCGTTACTCATTGTGTAGCTATTATTACGTGTTTTACTTTTTTATTTTATTCCTCTCTGCATTTTTGGGTAGGGCCTGGCCCGTAAGTAAGCATTTTACTGTTAGTCCACAGGCATGTAACAATTGTTATTTCATTTGAGTTACTACTCTACCAGCAGCAGCAAGGGCGTGCCACCCAGTATTTGGATTGCATTGTCAGCTATTGCATTGCTTGCTATGGGACTGCCTCCATGGGCACTGAAATGAGCCACCAGACCTTCTGGATCAGCTCTGTCAGGTAGTCAACAGAAGGCGCTAAAGAGCAAACCTTTTTTTAAATATTTAATTTCACCGTTTTTTTTAATAGCTTACTTGCTTATTTCCTTTAAATATGCATGTTAGCTAGTTCCCAGCAAGCTAGCTACCGTGACTCGCATGCCAAATTAAAGTCCTTCTGAACTAACATCATAAGCTCAGAAATATAAAGTTATGTCAATATGAAAATTTAACTGGCTAGCTCATCATGCATTGGGATATTATGCGAGCTATCCCCAGTAAGATAAGTTGTTTTCACTTGTCACATCTGTTGCATTCTCCCTGTGCTTGTCACTGGTACACTCGCTCGTGAGCTGGCTAAATAGTTGGTAATCTGTTCAAAACTGTAGCAGCATGTGCAGCATGTACATGTACATTACATGTAAAAATGAAATGGGTGTATTTATTCTGTTGTTCAAATGCACAGATATATCTTCCTAAATACAATATTGGTAGTTTGAATATTTGGCATAATATTTCTGTCATGCTGTTATGTTGACAACTTTAAACAGATTTTTAGGAAATTCTGTTAATTTATTCTTTATAAAAATGTTTAGTCGGGACCCATGGTCCTTATTCACTCCTTTCTGGGTCCGGATCTGAACCGCGGTCCTCCTGTTGAGTATGTCTGACGTACACGATCTGGTGAAATAGAGATGCCCCAAATAGAAAAGTTTTAAATGATTGTCTATCCACCTCAGACACAAAATCAAAAGAAATCCACATCGTCTTTTGTTGTTTCCTCATAAATGTTTCAGGGGCAACCTCTCATTGACTGTTTTGACTCACAGAGAAGGCTTGATCATTGTTAGAGCGTTGATATAGGAAGTTATATTACTTGATTCTCATGTTTTTCTCTTATTAGTGAGTTGAACATTGAAAACAATGTGTCCCAGTTATACTAAGTTACTACTTTGTTTTGAGGTCAATGATTGATTGTGTGTCTATCATGGGCTGCATTTACACAGGCAACCCAATTCTGATCATTAATGGGTCTTTCGACCAATCGGATGACCTCTGAAAAACAACACCTATGGAAAGATCTAATATGATTGGTCAAAAGACCAATTAGTGGAAAAAATATCACAATTAGGCTACCTGTGTAAACACAGCCATTGTGTGTTTGTGCAAGTACGGTTACAGATACGATCATAAAATGTCACAATGCCATCGCAGACAAAACTGTATTGTAGGATGTCATCGATTACAACTCCTGTGGGAAATCATGAGGTTCCATTTTAGGCTTTTTCCCATCAGTTTGATGCAGCAGTACCAAATAAACATTTCCCCATAATTGACTGAATATTGTTCAGATTCAGTGGGTTGTTGTGTCCCTGGGGCCTCCCAAAATTGGGTTTCAGAGTCATTGTCTACCGTCTTTTGATTTTCTCTGTAAATTACAAGAAATTACGGGTTGAAATTGGATGGCATAAATGGCCTCCAAGGGAATGCAAATTGGACCCTAGCCTTGGTGAAGCTAAATTAAAAGGTTGTATTTATTCAAATTAAACTAATTTAGTTGATCACCTTTCACCGAAAACCCCTTTTTCTCTACAACCTGTCCCAAAGTCCGTTTGAATTGATCCAGGAAGACAGGAAACAATGGAGAAAACGAATGCTTTACCACTTAGACCAGTTCACCTGCAGGGTTGCCGGAGATCAGTTGCGGAGGCCCGTTATCAGACAACTGTCCTAGATATCTTATCATGCAGATGAAACCGCAGCCAGTTTTAGCATTCTCCTAGTTGTGCGGGTCTGAGTCTGAGCAAACATCTGTGAACTCCCATCCACCCCGGCGCCAGCCTCCTCAGGGCCATCCCAGGGCCAGAGGTCATTAGCCTGAGGACACTTGCACATCTCACACACAACCACATTGGGGCCTCACACTGATTAGTAGGGACAGAGAACCACATTGAGGGGAATGGTTGTGACATCTTTTTTTTTTCTCTCACAGAAAAGGTATCTCAGGAAGTTGGCTCCACATCAAGGTACCAACAAGGTTTCACCGATACATTTCTACCTGTTTCTGGTCTTTAATACAATTAAACATTTTATGGATATGGGCTGAAAAGTGAAAAATACATAATTTAGATGTTCAATAGTTAATGTAGTGTCTTCAATCTACAAAGGGCATAATGGAGGTCAAGCTGTTCTGGACAAGAGAGAGAAAGAGAGAGCTTTAAAGAGAGGATGTGATGGCAGAGAGCTAAAGTATCATGCTTTTGATGAAACAGAGAGCATGTAACATTTGAATGATTACATAACAGTGTTATATCATATGTTGCTAAATTATGGTAATAATAATAATAATAATAATGAATTCAGGAAACACAGCAAGGTGACATTTAAAATGCATCAATGTGTATGGTTATTAATGTCTTGAGCCTCATGGCAACCCTTATCAAAATAAATATCTGATTTTCAGGGTGAAGAAGCTTCAGTTTTTTTTTAATTCAGAATAAAAATTAAAGAAATGTCTCAGCTACATTTTGTTAAGCTACAGATTCAATAATGATGATTAACTTCACAAGGTGATTCATGTGCAAGGTGATGAGCTTGATGATCCTTTCCAATAAATATTGAGGGTCCTATTCTGGTGACAAAATTATTGAAGCTTATCTGCCGTTTGACAAATACAAGTAATATCACTCTTATCCGTAATAATCGTATAATGTAGGTAGCTTTCCTGCACCGTATCCACATTTGCTATTGAATGCAACCGTTTTTCTTACAAAAACCATCAGTAGACAGTTTTTATTCGATACATAGGAATTGAACAGCAAAAGTAATGTTTATGTGCACTACGTCATCACTCACAGCCTTTTATTTGCAAAATGTCAGTTTGATGGAAATCCTGTACATCTCTGGTGAAACATGGGCATATTGTTTTATATAAATTTGAGAACATTTGCAAAATCTGTTTTCAATTTGAATGGAAACCTAACTAGCGTGGCTTTCAGATACACCTCTGTTTGGTGTGTGACAAATTGGAAATGGGCTCATTGCATTCCATTTCTCCACACACAGTCCCTGTGTTAATGGCAGTCTCTATCGAGAAAATGCAAAGACCTCAAAATGTCTCTCTACTCAGGAAAAATAATGAACCACAGGCCAATGTGGATAAGCTCATTCCAGGGACCCCCTCACCCCGGAAATTTTGTCAACATGCCACTCCTTAGTTCAACCCTCGTCCATGAAACTCTGAAGGCACACCAGAGCTTCACAGAATAGATTTCAGCTGCAGAATGGATTAAATTCGGTCCAACTCTGACAGAAAGAGTTACTAATGAGTTTATAATCAGGTGTTGGCAGGAGTTCTATCTGTAGGACTGTCATAGTCATCAAGCCTCTCTTACTCATCAAGCTCAGTATACTGCTCTGGCAGGTGTCATAGATGATGGCACTACGCTTAAATGATGAACATCATGGTAGCCAGCATGTCACTGAGACGCCTCTGAAGTGTCACTGACTAATTTCTCGACATTAAGTTGTTTGTTGTTTGCACTTAATTACATATTTATTAATGCCTCATTTAATTATGAAACACAGTTATTGAAAAAAAGGCGTACATTTCACATGGGAGGACAATTCACACCATTATAGCCTACTCAAGTAAATGGAATACAAATGCATTTCAAAGAGGAAATAAGCTCATAAGGAGAGGTTGTGTTTTGTCTCGTGGGTTTCATAACCACAACTTTATAACAGTTCAATAATGGTGAGACGGGGGACAGGAATACATTTCAACCATTCATCTAGAACGTGATCATCTACAACACATTCAAACCCCCACGATGCTCTGCGGCACATCTATGGCAAGCGTGGAGGTGCAAATGGTACAACCCGAATCCACAACAGATTGAAAGTCAGAATCAGGATGAGCTCTGTATAAAGATTAATTTAGTGTTATTCTACATGTGCTGTGTACCACTGAGTAAGGCATCATCTCTTGTTATTGTTATTGCAGAGCTTATCTTTTCCAAGGATTGTCACAGATCAACGCATGCCCAGATCCAGGTGCAGAGAGAAATGGGATTTGAATATGAATAAGTGGCCAACGCTGCTGAGAGAACATTCACATTCACATTCAAATCAGGGTTTTGGAGCAGCTCAAGGTGGACAGGCTCCCATGAGGAATATGGAGCACCTGGATTCTAACGAAATGCAAAATAATGCTCCATAAACATCACCTCACAGATAAGTGGGATAAGACAGCTCACAAAGAACTGCTTGAGGCCTGTTGAATTAAAGCACCATCAAGAATGTACATTAAATACTAATGTGGTTGTCAAACAAACATGAGGCTTTGTGGGGGTAGTTTATTCTGTTTTGATCAGTGGAGGGTCCTCAGAGGAGGAAGGTGAGGACCATCCTCATCAGTAAATTTCATAAAATTAGCATTTTTAGATAAAACTATACTAAATATATTCACGTCACCAAATAATTTATTAAAACGCTGTTTTGCAATGAAGGTCTACGGTAGCCTCAACAGCACTGTAGGGTAGCACCGTGGTGTATCCGGAAGACAGCTATATGACAACCTCCGGAGGACGTCCTCCAACCTATCAGAGCTATTGCAGCATGAACTGACATGTTTTCCATCCAATCAAAGGATCAGGCTTTGAAATTGCACTTTTCAGTTTCACTCAATCGCATATGTAACTGAAACTAGCCACATGAGTAAGGTGTCTTGATATAGTCCTCAGTGCGTCTGGTAAATTATCAGAAATGTAATCTCAGCAAACCCCTCTCTTTTGTGGGGCAGAGGCAGAATGTAAAAGGAATAAGAATAAAGCAAAATTTTACAGAAAATACATTTATGAACAGATAATACTGGCAATGAGGATGGGAGACACTTCTGTGTTTAGTCTGCCTCTGTCAGTTTTCCCAGAATCACATAAGTGTGACTTGCCCTTTGATCTCCCCACTACCCAGGCTCCCGTTGGATATGCAACAGGGGAGATAACAATATTGGGCCCTAACTCTATGGGCTGCTATCAGCCAATGGAGCTTCATGTAAGCTATTAATGGAATGTTTGACAATCGTGTCTATTCAAAGGATGTTTTTACAGCCAATAATAGCACGCATTGTTTTATTTTGTTCTGAACATCTAGTTAAAAGTTGAATCATTTAAATCCAGTTTGATGAACAAAATGTGGATCAAGCGAGAGTTTAGAAATTGTCATCACAAATCCAGATGAGAATGGCCATGAAACAAGTTGGGGATTAATACTAGTAGTTTAAAGACCGTATATATCAATTAATAGCTAGCGAGCACCACCCTTTTAGAACTTCAATCATTCATCTTGAATTCTTTCATTATTATCCTCAAGTAAAGTCCTGCATTTGATGGAAGGGGTAAACCTACAGTATATCAATGCTTCTATACCAATCATGTGACCGTTGAAGTTGAAGGACAGGCTCACTGAGAGAGAGATGTGCTGTGTCAAATGTCCCCTAAGTGGCTCAGATCATATGTTCACACAGCTGGCCCCGATCCCACAGACCATGACAGAGACAGAGTGACACAGAGAAAATGGAAAAAGCAGCGTGACAAGAAGGCACTGTAAACGCTGCAACGCCCCCAGGCCTACGTTGCTATGGTAACCTAACAGACTCACGGAAATAAGAGCAGTGTGGCCCATAGTAACCAACCACATTCTTACCATCACAAGATTTGAGAGTCCAAGAGATAGCGGTCAATGAGAAAAATAAAAGTTGATGCTGTGGTGAATGTTGGTGTTATGTTTGTAATGGCTGATGTCAAAGCCACGACACTAAACAATACATTAATTGCCCTATAATGGTGACAAATGGTGCCCACAAACTGTTAGGGCCTACATAAAGCTGTCCCAACAGCAGAGTCCCAACACCTTAACACGGCTACACCTGTCTATCAGCAGAGCCTTGTCTGGCAGCAAAACAGCCTTTCAAAAAAGAACATAGCTGACATGGCTGACTTGCTTAAAGAAATGTGGTTTCTACTGACAATTGAGCTGTACAAACTATGGCATAAGGGATAAGAGGCAATCCGTAATTTCGATTACGAAATAATGAGTGAGCTAGGAAGGACCTAGGACGGACGTAGTCAATTTAACTATTTGTTCAGCACTTTTGAAATGTACAGCGACAAAATTCAGAACATTGGCAGTTCTTACAGTGTTCTCCCTTGTGACCAAGTCAGAACTGTAGGATAAATACAGGGGGCATATAAGCAGACAATGAATATTAAATTATTACATTTCTCTAAAACAGGTTGGTTGTAAGCTACATGTGCACCACCAAGTCAGAAGAGAGGGGAAAATATACCAAAATATATCAAATTATTAGGGTGAGGCACATGGGCTACTAACAGCTTACTACACAACATACACTTTGTATTACTTTCTGAGCTTACAGTATACATATCTCCCTGGCATATTACATCATTTATGCAGCAGAATACAATACATTTTTGGACTCACCTTGTTGTGCTGTGTTCACTTGAACAGAAAGGTGGCGCAGCGTTCCATCGTGGGCAAATTTTGTCATCAAATTTTGACATCAAAGTCTGGCATTCTCTGGATTTATGGTGCTTTCAAGACAACGGGGAACTCTGGAAAAAACAACAATGTTGAAGCATGATGATGTCAGTGATCTTTAGGTTGTAGCTATAGAAAGAGGCCCGAGTTCCCGAGTTATAATTCAGAGTTGGATGACCGTTCAAAACATATTTTGTCAGTCGGAGCTTGTTTTTTCCAGAGTTCCCATTTGTCTTGAACTCACTGAAGTCAGTTGATATGTGACACCTATTAATGCCAAAATAACATGAAAAACAGACCCCCCCCTCCCCCCAAAAAATAATGACGGGTCGCCACTTATCCTATCATCATTACAGCAGAGAAAAGAGATGCCATTTTATGAGCGATCTAAAAATATCGCACTGGGGCATTCAATTGAATTACTTGATTGCTCCAAAAAGTATTCTGAGGGAAACGATGCTTGCTCTGAATTTCAAGGTGGGACCCTGAACCTGCCTAATCTGAGCTAACAGTTTTACACATCCATTTTATAATGCACCGGGATGTCTCTGTGGTGTGCTTGTTATTCTCCCGATAAAAACTTATGGGACAATTTGTTCACAATTACTATTGCCTTTAACTCTAATTGTAACGTCTGCTTCCAACTCACACTCTTAAAAACGTAGATCCCCTGAACGTAGCTCACTTTGCAGCCCACTTTCCAGCTCACACTCTCAAATACATAGATCCGCTGAACGCAGCTCACTCTCCAGATCCCAACCACCTGAATTCTGACCACCTGTTCACACACCTGTATGTCATTATCACACACTATTTAGTTCTTTGCACCCCATCATTGTGAGCTATTGTTTGTTTTGTGACACACTTCTATTTCGATGTCTGTTTTTACTGTAATTTAATCCTCCAGTGTATGATAGTTTTCGCCTGCCTTACTAACGACGCCTTTTGCCTATTCCTTGCCTGTACTTTAGCCTATCGGCTTTCCTGTTATCAATCTTTTGCCCAATCTCCAGGACAACATTACTAGTCTTTCCCTGCCTGTACTGTTGCCTTTTTGGACCCCCTGTGTATGACATTCTACCTGCCCTTGGACCCAGCTACCTGCTTACTCCTGTGATCCTTTATAATAAGCACCTGCTGCGCACTGCACTTAAAACCAGCTCTCTGTCTCCCATTGTGTTCATTACAGAATACCTCATCCAAAAACTACAGATGGATTCAACGGATGAACTCTGATGCCTCCTTCGCCAGTCCATTCCTGCTTCACCGATATCAGGCGCCACAGCCTCCTCTCATTCATCTCCCCCATATACATATCCATACTTAATAAATATGAAGGCTCCCCAGGCAAATGTCAAGGATTTATTATGCAGTGTAACCTGTACATAGACCATCACCCCACTGACTTCACCTCTGACAAAGACAGGTTGGACTTCGTCATCTCCCTACTCACAGGCAAAGTTCTGGATTGGGTCACAGCCCTGTGGGCAGCTCAAAGTTCTGATGTGTCCTCTGAATCACGTTTCCACACCCTCTTCAAGGAGGTGTTCCACCATTCAGTTTCAGGTCGTCACATCGGGGACCTGTTATGTGAGCTGCAAAAGGGCCGTCGCACCACCACTGAGTATGCCCTTGAGTTCCGTACCATGGCTGCCGGCAGTGGATGGAGTGAACCAGCTCTCCTTGCAGTCTACCGAAGGGGTCTTAATTGGGAGTTACAGACCAAACTGGCCTGGAGAGGAGATTTAACGGACCTAAACCAATACATCCGGATGTCCATATCCATTGGCAACCTACTGGTGGACCTCAGACCTATAAAGCCTGCAAATCTTCCACGCCATTTTCTCGTCCACCACAGTCTAATAGCCCCGAACCCATGCAACTCGGCCACACCCCCCTCACGCCTGAGGTTACGTGAAAACCTGTGCCTCTATTGTGGAGAGAGTAACCACCTACTCAATAGCTGTCCGATTCATCCCCCCCCCCACGAGGGTGACCACAACACCTCCACTTCCGCCCTCGTAAGCACCTCTGCGTTTTTGAATATTACCAAAAGGCAGTTTGGTACCGAGGCTCTTTCTGAAAATGGGGTCACTCAGTTTGTGGAAGGACTAGTGGGATTCATTGACAAACAATTGGCACAACAGTTGAGTCAAACTAATCCCTGTTAACTTCTCTAGGGTAGGGGGCAGCATACGGAATTTTGGATGAAAAGCATACCCAAATTAAACGGCCTGCTACTCGGGCCCAGAAGATATGATATGCATATAACTGGTAGATTTGGATAGAAAACACTCTAAAACTGTTAAAATAGTGTCTGTGAGTATAACAGAACTGATTTGGCAGGTAAAACCTGAGAAAAATCAATTCAGGAATTTTGTTTGTTTGTTGGTTTTGTAGTTTTCTATTCAATGCCATAACAGTATCCATTGACTTAGGACTCAATTTGCAGTTCCTATGCTTTCTACTAGATGTAAACAGTGTTTAGAAATTGTTTATGAGGGAGTAAGACCAGTCTGAATGAGTGGACCCTGATGTGTCACAGAGCTTTTCCATGCGCAATCCCGAGAGAGTGCATTTCTTGTTTACCTTTTATATTGATGACGCTATTGTCCGGTTGAAATATTATAGATCATTTAGGCTAAAAACAACCTGAGGATTGAATATAAACATCGTTTGACATGTTTCTATAAACTTTACGGATACAATTTGGATCTTTTTGTCTGCCTGTTTTGACTGCGTTTGAGCCTGTGGATTACTGAAGAAAACGGGCGAACAAAAGGAGGTTTTTGGATATAAAGAGACTTTATCGAACAAAAGGAACATTTATTGAGTCAATGAATGTCTTCTGAGTGCAAACATATGAAGATCATCAAAGGTAAGGGATTAAATGTATCTCTATTTCTGAGTTTTGCAACGCTTCTGCTTGGCTGGGTACTGTTTGCAATAATTTGTCAACTGAGCTACAGTGGGGCAAAAAAGTAGTTAGTCTGCCACCAGCAACAGTGTGTGAAAACCTTGTGAAGACGTAAACGTTTGACCTCTGTCATTGCCAACAAAGGGTATATAACAAAGTAATGAGATAACCTTTTGTTATTGACCAAATACTTATTTTCCACCATAATTTGCAAATAAATTCATTAAAAATCCTACAATGTGATTTTTTTTCTCATTTTGTCTGTTTTAGTTGAAGTGTACCTATGATGAAAATTACAGGCCTCTCTCATCTTTTTAAGTGGGAGAACTTGCACAATTGGTGGCTGCTGACTAAATATTTTTTTGCCCCACTGTATGTTCTCAAATAATTGTAAATTATGGTTTCGGCGTAAAGCATTTTTTAATCTGACACCGTGGTTGGATTCACAAGACGTTAATCTTTAAACCTATGTAAAATATGTTTTGTTTTCAGAATTTTTATTATGAGTATTTCTGTATTTGAATTTGGCGCTCTGCAATCTCAATGGATATTGGTCAGATGGGACGCTAGTGTCCGACATACCCTAGAGGGATTCATCTTCCCCCTCAGGATAAATGCGCAGGGTGGACAATCTCTCTGAACTGGTCTTGTGACTCGCATGACCGAAAGTATCACCCTTCAGATTGGCCTCTTTCACTCTGAGGTCATTCAGTTAATGGTGTTGTCTTCGCCTAAAGAACCCCTCATCCTCGGTCACCCCTGGCTAAGCCTTCATGACCCTACCATCTCCTGGCAGCAAGGGGAACTGCTGTCATGGTCTCCCGCCTGTTTTAAGAACTGCTTCAATCTACCCCGTCGAGCCACCTCTATAGAAGGATTTGAGTCTGCCATCCCAACTCACATCCCTCCTGTATATGTCCAGTTCCTGAGTGTCTTCAGCAAGAAAAAGGCATCCATTCTTCCCCCTCATCGCTCGGAGGACTCCTTCCTGGGGAATCACCACCTAAGGGTCGGATCTACCCCTTGTCCATTCCAGAGAATGAGGCTATGGACACCTATATAGAAGAGGCCCTCAACAGGGGGTTCATCCATGTCTCCGGCTGCATCCAGTTTCTTTTTTGTGAAAAGAGGATGGTAAGTCTCCGTCCCTGCATAGATTACCGACCCCTCAATGACCTTACCATCAAGAATCGCTTCCCTCTTCCTCTGATTCCGGCTGCACTAGAACAAGTTGGACAGGCTACCATCTACTCCAACTGGACCTACGTAGTGCTTACAACCTGGTCCTTATCCGACGTGGGGATGATGTGGGGATGATGTACAGCTGCAGTGATCGGTTAGCTGCACAGATTTAAAGTTAGTGAGGGAAATATAATTCTCCAGCTTCAGCGATTTTTGCAACTAGTTCCAGTCATTGGCAGCAGAGAACTGGAAGGAAAGGCGGCCAAATGTTATGTTGGCTTTGGGGATGACCAGTGAGATATACCTGCTGGAGCGCGTGCTATGGGTGGGTGTTGTTATTGTGACCAGTGAGCTGAGATAAGGCAGAGATTTACCTAGCAAAGACTTATAGATGACCTGGAGCCAGGGGATCTGGAGACGAATATATAGCGAGGGCCAGCCGATTTGAACATACAGGTCGCAGTGGTGGGTGGTATATGGGGCTTTGGTGACAAAATGGATGGCACTGTGATAGACTGCATCCAGTTTGCTGAGTAGAGTGTTGGAGGCTATTTTGTAAATGACCGCCAAAGTCGAGAATCGGTAAGATGGTCAGTTTTACGAGGGTATGTTTGGCGACATGAGTGAAGGATGCTTTGTTTGCGAAATAGAAAGACGATTCTAAATTTAATTTTGGATTGGAGATGTTTAATATGAGTCTGGAAGGAGAGTTTACAGTTTAGTCAGACACCAAGGTATTTGTAGTTCTCCACATATTCTCAGTCAGAACCGTCCAGAGTAGTGAAGCTAGTCGGGCGGGCGGGTGTGGGCAGCGAATGGTTGAAAAGCATATATTTAGTTTTACTAGCGTTTAAGAGCAGTTAGAGGCCATGGAAGGAAGTTTGTGTGACATTGAAGCTCGTTTGGAGGTTTGTTAACCTCTCTAGGGTACGCTAGTGTCCCATCTGTCCAACATCCAGAGCGCCAAATTCAATTACAGAAATGCTCATGATAAAAATTCAGAAAACAAAACATATTTTACATAGGTTTAAAGATGAACTTCTTGTTAAACCAACCACAGTGTCATATTTATAAAATGCTTTTCGGCGAAAGCATACCTAGCCCAGAACATACCTAGCCCAGAACATCGCCCAGTTGACAAATTATTACAAACACTAACCAGCCAAGCAGAAGCGTTACAAAACTCAGAAATAGAGATAAAATTAATCCCTTACCTTTGATGATCTTCATATGGTGGCAATCAGAAGACATTCATTTACTCAATAAATGTTCCTTTTGTTTATATCCAAAAACCTTTTCTTCAGTAATCCACAGGCTCATAAAACATGTCTAACAATGTTTATATTCAATTCTCAGGTTGTTTTTTAGCCGAAATGATCTATAATATTTCAACCGGACAATAACGTCGTCAATATAAAAGGTAAACATGAAATGCACATGCGTCACGTGAGGGTCCACTCGTTCAGACTGGTCTTACTCCCTCATAAGAATACAAGCCTGAAGCGATTTCTAAAGACTGTTGACATCTAGTGGAAGGCATAGGAACTGCAAATGGAGTCCTAAGGATACTGTAATTTGTATTGAATAGAAAACTACAACCCCCCCCAAAAAAACCTACTTCCTGAATTGATTTTTCTCAGGTTTTCGCCTGCTAAATGAGTTCTGTTATACTCACAGACACTATTTTAGAGTGTTTTCTATCCAAATCTACCAGTTATATGCATATCATATCTTCTGGGCCCGAGTTGCAGGCCGTTTAATGCTTTTCATCCAAAATTCCGAATGCTGCCCCCTACTCTAGACAGGTTAGCACAGTGTCCAAAGAATGGCCAGATGTATACAGAATGGTGTCGTCTGCATAGAGGTGGATCAGGGAATCACCCGTAGCGAGAGCAACATCGTTGATATATACAGAGAAACGAGTCGGACCGAGTTGGTACCCCTATAGAGACTGTCAGAGGCCTGGACAACAGGCCCTCCGATTTGACACACTGAACTCTGTCTGAGAAGTAGTTGGTGAACCAGGAAAGGCAGTCATTAGAGAAACCAAGGCTGTTGAGTCTTCTGATAAGAATACAATGATTGACAGAGTCGAAAGCCTTGGCCAGGTCGATGAAGATGGCTGCACAGTACAGTCTTTTATTGATGGTAGTTGGGATATCGTTTACTACCTTGAGCGTGGCTGAAGTGCACACGTGACCAGCTCGGAAACCGGATTTCACAGTGGAGAAGGTACGGTGGGATTCAAAATGGTCTGTTTATTAACTTGGCTTTCGAAAACTTTAGAATGGCAGAGCAGGATGGATATAGGTCTATAACAGTTTGGGTCTAGAGTGTCACCCCCTTTGAAGAGGGGCATGCGCGGCAGCTTTCCAATCTTTAGGGATCTCGGACGATACGAAAGAGAGGTTGAACAGACTGGTAATAGGGGTTGCGACAATGGTGGTGGATAATTTTAGAAAGAGAGGGTCCAGATTGTCTGGCCCAGCTGATTTGTACGGTTCCAGGTTTTGCAGCTCTTTCAGAACATCTGCTATCTGGATTTGGGTGAAGTAGAAGATGGGGAGGCTTGGGCAAGTACCTGCGGGGGGTGCGGAGCTGTTGGCCGGGGTTGGGGGAGCCAGGAGGAAAGCATGGCCAGCCGTAGAGAAATGCTTATTGAAATTCTCAATTATCGTGGATTTATCGGTGGTGACAGTGTTACCTAGCCTCAGTGCAGTGGGTAGCTGGGAGGAGGTGCTCTTGTTCTCCATGGACTTATAGTGTCCCAAAATGTTTTCGAGTTAGAGCAACAGGATGCTAGCTTTTGCTTTGCTGACTGACTGCGTTTTTCAAGAAACTGTCACCCGCTGAGAGGAACTATGATGTCGGGAACCGAGAGTTCCTCACCATTAAGCTGGCTATCGAAGAATGGCGCCACTGGTTAGAGGGAGCTCTTCACCCATTCCTTGCTCTTATCGAACACCACAATTTGGTGTACTTAAGAAGTGCTAAGAGGCTTAACCCCAGACATGCTCGCTTGGCACTCTTTTTCACCCGCTTCAACTTCACCAGCTTCAACTTCACTCGCTTCAACTTCACCCGCTTCAACTTTACCGTCACCTATCGCCTGGCAAGAAAAATGTGAAGGCTGATTCCTTATCCCGTCTATTTGACTCCCCTTTCTCTAACCCAGCTTCCGAGGCCATCCTGCCTCCGTTTTGTGTCGTGAGACCTATACAGTGGGAAATCCAATCACCCGGGCCAAGAGGCCCTAAAAGTTGCTTCATACTGCGGCACACCCTGCGTGCTGCTGCAGCATTCTGTGGCGCATCATTTCATTCTCAGCCATGCATCTTTGAGAAGCATTTGACAGTATTCCGTATTGGCATTACCAGATAATTTAAAACCTTTGTTGTACTAACATAGTATAGGGTATTGATTTTAAGAAATGTGCCTTAATTAATTGGATAAAATATGATAGAGTTTCCATTCAGAGAAATGGTCAGTTTGTAAATTCAGACCGTTCTGCTCTCAGAGCGCACACTGGACGTTCGGGCCCAGGAGTAGGGTTGATTTGAGCATTCTGGCCTTAGAACGGGAGTCAAGCACCCAAGCTGACTTTGGCTAGCTACTTCCAGACACAAATGTGACCACTCTGACCATTTTACTCACCCTAGCAGAACTGATAAGGCAGTTTCCTGTTAACCAGAGTGTCGGTGTCTGTAAATGTGCAGCTGGAAACAATTGAATTACACTTTTTTTCCTGATGTTTACGGACACCGGCCATATTCAACAGGTGTTGAGCGCTGGTAAAGTAATTATTCTGCGCTCTGGTACATTCAGACGAGCGTGCTCTGAAATCCGTGTAGATTAGTAGGCTGGACACATGACATTTTTAACAAAGTTATTTTCTGATAACTAGTTCATTGCATTTGCCATGACAATGAGACCTGCTCACATTGTTTTACAGTTAAAATGTAAACAACAAAAATAATATTGGACCTTTGCGGTCTTCCCGTTGTTTCCTATGGGGGAAATATAGGCATGTCTGTGTATTTCGCCAAATATCTCGCAATGTATATATTTCGATTTTTTGAAGTTGGGTGTAACCAGTGTGAAATGCTAGCTAGTTAGTGGGGAACGCTTATAGGGTTTCAATCGGTGACGTCACTCGCTCTGAGACCTTGAAGTAGTTGTTTCCCTTGCTCTGCAAGGGCTGTGGCTTTTGTGGCGCTATGGGTAACGATGCTTCGAGTGTGGCTGTCTATCTGTGCAGAGGGTCCCTGGTTTGAACCCATGTAGGGGCGAGGAGCGGGACGGAAACAAAACTGTTACACAGGCACCATTTTAATCAGGAGAAACTCCTCTTTGTAATTATGCAAGTTTGGGTAGCGAGCTCTTTGTCATCGATCGCTAGACCAGAAATAGTCAGACGTTTGTATTTTTCCCCTACTTTTTCATTACACAGACATAAGCAGAGTTGACATCATCGAGGTGCGGATGTTGACTTTCTACACAAGTTGTTTTCCCCCAGTTTCGTCTGACGAACAGATTGTTGTGGTAAAATAAAAAGGGATACAGGCTCTGCGAACGTTCGATTTCATTAATTTGCTATGAGCTCACGCTAGTGTTTCAGTTTAGTCAACGTTCTTAGGCTGTTTTTCAGCCTTGGGTGAATTTTGATTAGTTCTATTGTCCAGCCTATAGAAAGCCAGAGCGAATTTAAGAAAGCACCCAAATGTCCATTGAGATAGCACAACAACTATACCATTTAGATAAGCTAAGAATGACAAGAATAATCAGGTTAATAAATGTTGGGTAATTAGATAGCCTATAGTTAATATACTGGCAAGTTTGATGTATAACTACTAACTTTAGGTATCTAGCTAACATACCGGTACATACTGCTGTAATGATATACTATGTGGTATGTAAAGGCCAGCGTAGCTAACAAATTGTCAGCCAACATAACATGCAAGGTAACTTATTTGAAAAGTCATTACTTTATTACATTGAGTAGCATGCTATCCCTTGGTCGTTAGGGCAAATCTGGTCTGTGATAGGAGGGAGATTTTTCACACTTAGCTTGGCTATTAGACCATTCTTTAGTAAAGGTCGAATAGTCTATTGTTCAGCTATTAGCCCTCCTCCCCAACTTGCAACAAATTGCCATTCCCATCTCATTCCTTTCCTTCTTCCATGTGTCATCATTCTGCCCCTGAGTGGCTCGCTTGTAGGCGTGCTGGCAGGACATGGTAGCATCTTCTGTTGTGTGTCAAAAATTCTGAATACAGTAGCACGTTTGTATGAAGGTGTAATTATTCACAGGCCAATTGTTATATGCTATGTAGGTACATTTGTGTCTTTTTGTCAAGAGCAAAACCTTTCTTATTTTCAATCAAAAATAATAGTTCTGAAAGCAACTGTTTTCCGACACAAAATAAGTCAAAGCGGACACCGACAAAGATGGCATCTCAGGTAAGCAGCGCTGGGCTGTATTGACGTCTCCTAAAAATGACATCTGCTGCTTTCGATTGAATGGTCATATCTCAGTTCTTGTTTTCATATCTCTAGAAAAAACATAAGCTGTTTCTTTACTTTCAGAGAGCAAGCTGACCAAGGGGTCGGAAATGTATATATTGCCAGATGTTCACTGTCCGAGGAACAGGCCGTGGAAACTTTATTGCAGGCAAAAGTGTCCATAACCAGAGACAATTCAATTGTTCTGTGTTCTTTTTCACCATCTCTGCCTGTCTTGTTGTACATGGAACCTGTCTCACATGCATTAGTTAAAAAACTATTAAGATGTCAGTTGATAATTTTCAGATTTACACCACATAAACACAGCCATTTTCACTGGACTATCTGTTGCTGCCAAGTCACGATTTCCCTAGGGGTTAGCCTTGCAATAACCAAGTGGTGAGAGACATAGCCCTCTATATTTAAGTGTTTCAGGTACACTCTGATCAGTGTCTGCGTCACACACAGTATCTTCTCTTGACATTGTCTATTGTTTGTCCTATTATGTGTCTGTTTTTCAGCATAAAGTACTCTGTAGCCACTTAGTGTGGACACTAGGTGAGACCACACACACAATAACAGTCTCTCTTCACTTCATCCCTCTCCCCCTTATGCCTAAATCCTCTAGGTTATATCAGCTGTTTTGGCTGACACAGAGGGCACAGCATGATCATAGGTGAGATGTCACTTGGTCGGGTCAACAGGAAGTATTATTAAAGAGATGCTTTACATTGAAATGCAGACAGAGATGTAGTAGTCCCAGAGTTAATGATCCAAGGTCAGTTTTGAATTTCACCTAATGACTTAAGATAACTCACCGTGTTAGAATAAAAAACTAAGCTTAATCATGCTATCTCTCTATCCATCTGTCACTCGTCTGCAGGTATGTTTTGATGTGAGAGAGGAAGCCAGTCCCGTCATCGCCACCTCACCTGCTCTTAAGATAAAAGTTCAGGCACTGGTTCAATGGTCCCTTCAAAATAACACACCGCATCAATCCTGATACCTACCGCCTTCAGTTGCCATGCCATTACCGGATCTCATCCTTCCATGTGTCCCTTCACAAGCCTGTGAGGTACAGCCCTCTCCATCATCCAGTGGCTCACCTCAGAGCACCCCCCGTTTGATGTCGGCGGTGCACCGGTTTATTCCGTCCAAGCCCTCCTTGACTCCAAGAGCCTGGGTAGTTGCATCCACTACCTGGTGGATTGGGAGGGGTAAGGACCCCAAGAACGGTCCTGGACATCCTCGACCCAGCCATGATCCTGGCTTTCCAATTGAACCAAATCTTACCACCCAGCTACTCACCCCTGGGGGAGGCCCCCTGCTCAGCTTCCTAGGCCGTCAAGAGCCACCCGTGGGGGAGGGGGAGGAGTACTGTAACGTCTGCTTCCAACTCACACTCTCAAGCACGTAGATCCCTGAATGCAGCCCACTTTCCAGCTCACACTCTCAAACAAATAGATTCTCTTAATGCAGCTCACTCTCCAGATCCCAATCACCTGTTCACATATCTGTATGTCATTATCACACACTATTTAGTTCAGTTCTTTGCACCCCATCATTGTGAGATTGTTTGTTTTGTGACACACTTCAATTCGGAGCTCTGTTTTTCCAGGTAATTTAATCCTCCAGTGTATGATAGTTGCCTGCTTCACTAACAATGCCTATTCCCTGCCTGTACTTTAGCCTATCAGCTTTCCTGTTATCAACCTATTGCCCGATCTACCGGATGACGTTACTAGCCTTTCCCTGCCTATATTGTTGCCTTTTTGGACCCCCTGTGTATGACCTTCTGCCTGCCCCTGGACCCAGCTACCTGCCTCCTTCTGTGGTCCTCTACAATCAACACCTGCTGCGCCCTGCGCTTGAAACCAGCTCTCTGTCTCCCCTTGTGCTCATTACACTTACATTTATTTCTGTGCAACCAAAACACCACATATTACTTTTCACCAAATCTCTTTCCCCATCCGCTGCCTCCTTTAATTCCATGGCTACTAATTGGCCTGGAATTAAATACCTCAAATTAGTACTGGTCCAGAAAGATAATTGGTCCGAGTTTTAGGGCTGTGCCAAGTAATGCATTTGCTTTATAAGGAAAGATAAAAAGAGCGAAGGAGAGAGGGGAATGTAGAGAGAAAAACAGAGAGAGGGAGTGGATTGGGCAATGGAGATACACCAGAGGTAGATTGAAACGCTTCTCTCATGTTCTCCATGTCCCACAACCTCTCTGTCTATGTGTTTGCCAGCTGATGAGTCCAGTTCTTGTTCATCCTCCTCCTTTGATGGTCACTACGCGATGCTTTAAGACCAAAAAAGGAAGCCTTCTTCAGCCATCAATGATCTCAATTCGTGTGTTCCGCCCACACCATATGTGCTGGATTACTGTGCTCAGTCAAGGACACGTCTGTCCAAAGGCTCTGGCTTCCACGCAACACAGAGGTTCTTGTTAAAGCCTGCCAGGTACACAGATGGCGAGGCAGAGAGACAAAATGGCCACTCTGTTACTCCCTGGCACCTGTTATTCAAGGTGGACAGGTTGGAGTCGTTGTGAATCACAGGACAAAAGCCCAATCAACTCCACCACGAAACATACAGGACATACAGTGGGGCATAAAAGTATTTAGTCAGCCACCAATTGTGCAAGTTCTCCCACTTAAAAAGATGAGAGAGGCCTGTAATTTTCATCATAGGTACACTTCAACTATGACAGACAAAATGAGAAAAAACTTATTTGCAAATTATGTTGGAAAATAAGTATTTGGTCACCTACAAACATGCAAGATTTCTGGCTCTCACAGACCTGTAACTTCTTCTTTAAGAGGCTCGTCTGTCCTCCACTCGTTACCTGTATTAATGGCACCTGTTTGAACTTGTTATCAGTATAAAAGACACCTGTCCACAACCTCAAACAGTCACACTCCAAACTCTACTATGGCCAAGACAATAGGTAAGCAGCTCGGTTTGAAGAAATCAACTGTGGGAGCAATTATTAGGAAATGAAAGACATACAAGACCACTGATAATCTCCCTCGATCTGGGGCTCCACGCAAGATCTCACCCCGTGGGGTCAAAATGATCACAAGAACGTTGAGCAAAAATCCCAGAACCACACGGGGGGACCTAGTGAATGGCCTGCAGAGAGCTGGGACCAAAGTAACAAAGCCTAACATCAGCAAGGGCATTGAAGATGAAACGTGGCTGGGTTTTTCAGCATGACAATGATCCCAAAGACAACGCCTGGGCAACAAAGGAGTGGCTTCGTAAGAAGCATTTCAAGGTCCTGGAGTGGCCTAGCCAGTCTCCAGATCTCAACCCCATAGAAAATATTTGGAGGGAGTTGAAAGTCTGTGTTGACCAGCAGCAGCCCCAAAACATCACTGCTTTAGAGGAGATCTGCATGGAGGAATGGGCCAAAATACCAGCAACAGTGTGAGAAAACCTTGTGAAGACTTACAGCAAATGTTTGACCTCTGTCATTGCCAACAAAGGGTATATAACGAAGTATTGCGATACACTTTTGTTATTGAGCAAATACTTATTTTCCACCATAATTTGCAAATAAATTCATTAAAAATCCTACAATGTGATTTTTCTTGAAGTGTATCTATGATGGAAATTACAGGCCTCTCTCATATTTTTTAAGTGGGAGAATATGCACAATTGGTGGCTGACTAAATACTTTTTTGCCCCACTGTAGATGGAAACATATACACAGTTCCTTCAGAAATGATTCATACGTACATTTTGTTGTGCTACAGCCTGATTTCAAAAGGGATTATATCTTAGAGATATAAGAAACATCAGGAAACATTTATAAAATACTCTCTCTACATTTATTTAAGCCCTTATTTTGGCACTGAACAGTCTCCATAATACTTCTATCCATGTTTTTCAACTGATACCGGGGGATCTTCAGACGATTCTTGTGAGGCCTGTGAACGTCCTAGAGCAAATGACATGTATGAGAGTCACCTTTCCACAGAGGGGTCATACTAGCGTGTAGCCCAAACTGTTTGGATGCTACAGACAGAAGTTGGCAGATCGGCTGTACCGACTTTAGCTGAGTACCAAGCCGCTTGTCGGGGTCGTAGAGCAAAACTGAGACGACCATCGTGTTCGGTCTTAATAGTTCGGTCGCTACAGACGATTTTGTAAGAATACAGATTTTTCGGGATGTCTCATTGGCTGACAAACACCGCTCTAGCTCGGTCAACTTTGACCGCAGATGCGGATGGGCGATGCAGTGGATTGAGAAGCATACAATGCAAAAAAAACAGATATCACTAGCTTAATAAATAGACAGATTTTAAATATATATATTTTTAAATGCTAATTATATTCCACAGGGACACGGACATCAACGTTAGGGGGTTACGTCCCTTAGCTTTGCACACCTGGATTGTACAATATTTGCACATTATTATTTTTATAATTCTTCAAACTCTGTCAAGCTCTGGGGGCAGCAGGTAGCCTAGTATCCTAAAAAAATCCCTAGTACTTGCTCATGACAATTATACCCATAAATCAAACCACATTTTATTGGTCGAATACACAAATTTAGAAAACATTATTGCGGGTGTAGTGAAATGCATGCAGTCTCCACCATGTTCCAAATATGAAGTGTGGTACTCAGTTATGTGTTGTCTTGTATTTGCCCCAAACATAACACTTTGTATTCAGGACATAAAGTTAACTTCTTTGCCACATTTTTAGCAGTTTTACTTTAGTGCCTTTATTGCAAAAAAAGTATGTATTCTGTACAGGTTTCTTCCTTTTCATTTGTCATTTATATTAGTATTGTGGAGTAACTACAATGTTGTTAATCCATACTCAGGTTTAAATTAAATTCTGTAACTGTTTTAAAGACACCATTGGCCTCATTGTGAAATCCCTGAGCTGTTTCCTTCCTCTCCAGCAACTGAGTTAGGATGGATGTCTGTATCTTTGTAGTGACTGGGTGTATTGATACACCCTCCAAAGTGTAATTAATAACTTCACCATGCTCACAGGGATATTCAATATCTGTTTTTTACCCATCTACCAATAGGTGCCCTTCTTTGCGTGGCATTGGAAAACCTCCCTGGTCTTTGTGGTTGAATCTGTGCTCGACTGAGGGACATTATTGATAATTGTATAATTGGGGTACAGGTAGTTAAGAAAATATATCTTAAACACTATTATTGCAAAGAAGGGCACCTATATTGGTTGAGATTATGCTGTGTGACGTAGAGGTCAACTGAGGTTTAATACGTTACCCTGCGTCACTGCTTCATTGCTCCAGACCACCGCAAGGGGGAGCAAGAGCACTGATTATGCTTTTTGGTCCCAAGGCCTAATGTGTCTCTACCTGACAATGAATGGGTGATATAAACCAAATAGAAACTGATAATTGTGCACAACTTCAAACTTGAATTTCTCTAAACTGAATGATGAGGATGAAGAAGGTGATTGAAATTAGAAATTAAAATGTTCAATTATATTCCATGACATTCTTCATTAAGATATACAATATGTGTTGACTGAATATAAGCAGCAAGTGATGTCTGCTAAATAATCAAGTTGATGATGCAGTCATATGGCCTCGGCACCTCCATAAAGCTGAGTGACTCACTCATTCATGGCTTTGGATCAAAATAAATAAGTACCAACATTCTTTCTGATAGCCTTTAATAAAGACATGTTTTGGAAATCCTGACCTGGATTTCATGTATTATAGTCTCTACACTTCCGGCGCCGACAGAGATGGCCGCCTCGCTTCGCGTTCCTAGGAAACTATGTAGTATTTAGTTTTTTTACGTGTTATTTCTTACATTGGTACCCCAGGTAATCTTAGGTTTCATTAAATACAGTCGGGAAAAACTATTGAATATAAGAGCAACGTCAACTCACCAACAGTACGACCAGGAATATGACTGTCCCGAAGCGGATCCTGTGTTCTGCCTTCCACCCAGGACAACGGAATGGATCCCAGCCTGCGACCCAAAACAACGACGTCGCAAAAGAGGGAAATGAAGCGGTCTTCTGGTCAGGCTCCAGAGACGGGCACATCGCGCACCACTCCCTAGCATAATACTCGCCAATGTCCAGTCTCTTGACAACAAGGTTGATGAAATCCAAGCAAAGGTAGCATTCCAGAGGGACACCAGAGACTGTAACATTCTTTGCTTCACGGAAACATGGCTCACTCGAGAGACGCTAACGGAATCGGTGCGGCCAGCTGGTTTCTTCACGCATCGCACCGACAGAAACAAACATCTTTCTGATAAGAAGAGGGGCGGGGGCGTATGCCTTATGAGTAACGAGACGTGGTGGGATCACAACAACATACAGCAACTCAAGTCCTTCTGTTCACCTGATTTAGAATTCCTGACAATCAAATGTCGAACGTATTATCTACCAAGGGAATTCTCTTTGATTATAATCACAGCCATATATATTCCCCCCCAAGCAGACACATCGATGGCCCTGAACAAACTTTATTTGATTCTTTTCAAACTGGAAACCACATATCCTGAGGCTGCATTCATTGTAGCTGGGGATTTTAACAAGGCTAATCCGAAAACAAGACTCCGTAAAAAGTATCAGCATATCGATTGCGCAACCAGGGCTGGTAAAACCTTGGATCATTACTATTCTAACTACCACGACGCATATAAGGAACTCCCTCGCCCTCCTTTCGGAAAAGCTGACCACGACTCCATTTTGTTGCTCCCTGCCTACAGACAGAAACTAAAACAAGAAGTTCCAGCGCCCAGGTCTGTTCAATGCTGGTCCGACCAATCTGATTCCACGCTTCAAGACTGCTTCGGTCACGTGGACTGGGATATGTTCCGCATTGCGTCAAACAACAACATTGAAGAATATGCTGATTCGGTGAGCGAGATCATTAGAAAGTGCATTGATGATGTTGTTCCCATAGCAATGATTAAAACATTCCCAAAAACAGAAACCGTGGATTGATGGCAGCATTCGAGTGAAACTGAAAGCGCGAACCACTGCTTTTAACCAGGGAAAGGTGACCGGAAACATGACCGAATACAAACAGTGTAGCTATTCCCTCCGCAAGGCAATCAAACAAGCTAAGCATCAGTATAGAGACACAATTCAACGGCTCAGACACAGGAGGTATGTGGCAGGGTCTATAGTCAATCACGGATTACAAAAAGAAAACCAGCCCCGTCTCAGACCAGGATGTCTTGCTCCCAGGCAGACTAAATAACTTTTTTGCCAGCTTTGAGGACAATACAGTGCCACTGACACAGCCCGCAACCAAAACGTGAGTAAAACATTTAAACATGTTAACCCTCGCAAGGCTGCAGGCATCCCTAGCAGCGCCCTCAGAGCATGTGCAGACCAGCTGGCTGGTGTGTTTAAGGACATATTCAATCAATCCTTATCCCAGTCTGCTGTTCCCACATGCTTCAAGAGGGCCACCATTGTCCCTGTTCCCAAGAAAGCTAAGGTAACTGAGCTAAACGACTACTGCCCCGTAGCACTCACTTCCGTCATCATAAAGTGCTTTGAGAGACTAGTCAAGGACCATATAACCTCCACCCTACCTGACACCCTAGACCCACTCCCAATTTGCTTACCGCCCAAATAGGTCCACAGACGATGCAATCTCAACCACACTGCACACTGCCCTAACCCATCTGGACAAGAGGAATACCTATGTGAGAATGCTGTTCATCGACTACAGCTCAGCATTTAACACCATAGTACCCTCCAAACTCGTCATCAAGCTCGAGACCCTGGGTCTCGACCCCGCCCTGTGCAACTGGGTACTGGACTTACTGACGGGCCGCCCCCAGGTGATGAGAGTAGGTAACAACATCTCCACCCCGCTGATCACACTGCGGCCCCACAAGGGTGCATTCTGAGCCCTCTCCTGTACTCCCTGTTCACCCACAACTGCATGGCCATGCACGCCTCTAACTCAATCATCAAGTTTGTGGACGACACTGCAGTGGTAGGCTTGATTACCAACAACGACGAGACGGCCTACAGTGAGGGCCCTCTGAGTGTGGTGTCAGGAAAATAACCTCACACTCAACGTCAACAAAACAAAGGAGATGATTGTGGACTTCAGGAAACAGCAGAGGGAGCACCCCCCTATCCACATCGACTGGACAGTAGTGGAGAGGGTAGTAAGTTTTAAGTTCCTCGGCGTAAACAACACGGACAAACTGAATCGGTCCACCCACACAGACAGTGTCATGAAGAAGGCGCAGCAGTGCCTCTTCAACCTCAGGAGGCTGAGGAAATTCGGCTTGTCACCAAAAGCACTCACAAACTTCTACAGATGCACAATCAAGTGCATCCTGTCGGGCTATCACCGCCTGGTACGGCAACTGCTCCAGCCGATGTCACAGGAAGGCCATGAAGATCATCAAGGACAACAACCACCCGAGCCACTGCCTGTTCACCCCGCTATCATCCAGAAGGCGAGGTCAGTACAGATGCATTAAAGCAGGGACCGAGAGACTGAAAAACAGCTTCTATCTCAAGGCCATCAGACTGTTAAACAGCCACCACTAACATTGAGTGGCTGCTGCCAACACACTGACTCAACTCCAGCCACTTTAATAATGGGAATTGATGGAAATTGATGTAAAATATATCACTTGCCACTTTAAACAATGTTACTTAATATAATGTTTACTTACCCTACATTACTCATCTCATATGTATATGTATATAGTGTACTCTGTATCATCTACTGCATCTTTATGTAATATATGTATCATTAGCCACTTTAAACTATGCCACTTTTGTTTACATACCCTACTTTACTCATCTCATATGTATATACTGTACTCGATACCATCTACTGCATCTTGCCTATGCCGTTCTGTACCATCACTCATTCATATATCTTTATGTACATATTCTTTATCCCTTTACACTTGTGTGTATAAGGTAGTAGTTTTGGAATTGTTAGGTTAGATTACTCGTTGGTTATTACTGCATTGTCAGAACTAGAAGCACAAGCATTTCGCTACACTCGCATTAACATCTGCTAACCATGTGTATGTGGCAAATAAATTGGATTTGATTTGATTTAAAAGGAAACATATTCTCTTGCACATGTCATTTTCTAGATTTGCCCTAATGAAAAATGCCCCTTAGATATTAATTTAGAAACCTCCAATCCTCTACATGTAATTATTGGCGGAGAGCCATATAGTGTAGATTGCAAAAATTTGGTGGCACATGGTTTATGAATTGACACCAAATTTTCTGTTCCTCCTGAAAGCGATAAGTCAGATTTTATGCATTTATTAATTAAATCGCTTAATTAATTAAATAGCTGACATGTTGCGGTTCATCTGATGAAGGTGCACATGGGCCTATTTATATAATGAATATGAATTCAGGGGGGCAGAAATGATTTAATATTAAAGATTACAACCGCTCACTCTCGGTTATTTGAAAATGAAATTATCTCCAGAATATCGTTCTTTTTTAAACAAGGACTTGAAAATGAGATTGTGAACTCTGCAAACAACGTTTCCAGTCTGAGAAAGTTAAATGACTGTAATTCATACATTAATTCAATACATTGGAATACAAAATAAGCCATCCATCCACCCATTATGGGCTATTAGCAGGACAATATACTCTTGCCAAGAAGGAGGGTAGGTGGAGAATTGTATCGTTACGGATTAATGTTTTCAGTTGATGCCAAAAAAGTTTGATTGGGTTTAAATTAGGAGACCTTTTAGATATACTGTAGGCATACCGTAGGTGTTGTAGGTCTTTTAAAATGTATTTTCATTTGACCTTCATTTTACTACAATCCCATATACTATGTTCTTACAAAAACATATTTTACATTCTCTAGTACAGCCAATATTACAACATTTCAAATGCTCGTCAAAGATGCCCTCTGGTGGTCAAACTAACACTAATTATTAATGGCAGCAATGGCTGACACTAAAATAGCGTGCCTTAGTATTCTGAGGCAGCCCGCAAGGTGTGCTGCAGTATGACGCAACTTTTACAGGAAGAACTGTCACACCCTGACCATAGTTTGCTTTGTATGTTTCTATGTTTTTTTTGGTCAGGGTGTGATCTGAGTGGGCATTCTATGTTGGATGTCTAGTTTGTCTGTTTCTGTGTTTGGGCCTGATATGGTTCTCAATCATTGTCTCTGATTGGGAACCATATTTAGGTAGCCTGTTTTGTGTTGGGTTTTGTGGGTGGTTGTTTCCTGTCTTTGTGTTTGTTGCACCAGATAGGGCTGTTTCGGTTTTGCCACATTTATTGTTTTGTATTATGTTCATGTTGAGTTTACCTATTAAAAAACCTGAACTATAACAATGCTGCATTTTGGTCCGCCTCTCCTTCCCAGGAGGAAAGCCGTTACAGAACCACCCACCACAACAGGACCAAGCGGCGTGGTGAAAAGCAGCAACAGCAGGAGAGGCAGCAGCAGCAGCAACAGCAAGAGATGCATAACTATTTGGAGAAATGGACTTGGGAGGAGATTCTAGACGGGAAAGGACCCTGCACAGCCAGGAGAGTATCGCCGCCCCAAAGTAGAGCTGGAGGCAGCGAAGACGGAGAGGCGTTGGTATGAGGAGGCAGCACGGCGGCGTGGATGGAAGCCCGAGAGTCAGCCACAAAAATGTATTGGGGGGTGGCACACAGGGAGTATGGCGAAGCCAGGTAGGAGACCTGCGCCAACTTCCTGTGCTTACCGGGGAGCGAGAGAGACCGGGCAGGCACCGTGTTATGCTGTGGAGCGCATGGTGTCCCCAGTGCGGGTGCATAGCCCGGTGCGGTACATACCAGCTCCTCGTATCGGCCGGACTACAGTGGGCATCGAGCCAGGTGCCATGAAGCCGGCTCTATGCATCTGGTCTCCAGTGCGTCTCCTTGGGCTGGCGTACATGGCACCAGCCTTGCGCATGGTGTCCCCGGTTCGCCTGCACAGCCCAGTGCGGGCTATTCCACTTCGCCGCACTGGCAGGGCGACCGGTAGCATTCAACCAGGTAAGGTTGGGCAGGCTCGGAGCTCAGGAGCTGCAGTGGGCCTGCACGGTCCGGTCTATCCAGTACCACCTCCACGCACCAGCCCTCCGGTGGCAGCCCCCCACACCAGGCTGTCTCTTCGTCTCATCCCTACAGGTACATCCAGAAGCGCCAGAGCCCCTCAGTCCAGAGGCGCCAGAGCCCCTCAGTCCAGAGGCGCCAGAGCTCCTCTGTCCAGCGCTGCCAGAGCCTTCCTCCTCTCCAGCATTGCCGGAGCTGTCCGTCTGTCCAGAGCTGCTAGAGTCTCCCGTCTGTCCAGAGCTGCTAGAGTCTCCCGTCTGTCCAGAGCTGCTAGAGTCTCCCGTCTGTCCAGAGCTGCTAGAGTCTCCTGTCTGTCCAGAGCTGCTAGAGTCTCCCGTCTGTCCAGAGCTGATAGAGTCTCCTGGCTGTCCAGAGCCGCTAAAGTTGCCAGTCAGCATGGAGCCGCCAGAGTCGCCAGTCAGCATGGAGCCGCCAGAGTCGCCAGTCAGCATGGAGCCGCCAGAGTCGCCAGTCAGCATGGAGCCGCCAGAGTCGCCAGTCAGCATGGAGCCGCCAGAGTCGCCAGTCAGCATGGATCCGCCAGAGTTGCCAGCCAGCATGGATCCGCCAGAGTTGCCAGCCAGCATGGAGCCGCCAGAGTTGCCAGTCAGCATGGAGCCGCCAGAGTTGCCAGTCAGCCAGGATCTGCCAGAGTCGCCAGTCAGCCAGGATCCGCCAGAGTCGCCAGTCAGCCAGGATCCGCCAGAGCCGCCAGTCAGCCAGGATCCTCCAGAGCCGTCAGTCAGCCAGGATCTGCCAGAGTCATCAGCCAGTACGGAGCTACCTCTCAGCACTGAGCTGTCCCGAGCTGTCCCTCTGTCCCGAGCTGTCCCTCTGTCCCGAGCTGTCCCTCTGTCCCGAGCTGCCCCTCTGTCCCGAGCTGCCCCTCTGTCCCGAGCTGCCCCTCAGTCCAGTGGGGTCATTTAGAAGGGTCGCCGTGGTTAGGAGGCCACGGAGGCGGACAATGAGGCGGACTAAAACTATGGTGAAGTGGGGGCTACGTCCAGCACCAGAGCCGCCACCACGGACAGATGCCCACCCAGACCCTCCCCAATAGGTTCAGGTTCTGCGGCCGGAGTCCGCACCTTGGGGGGTGGGGGTACTGTCACACCCTGACCATAGTTTGGTTTGTATGTTTCTATGTTTTGTTTGGTCAGGGTGTGATCTGAGTGGGCATTCTATGTTGGATGTCTAGTTTGTCTGTTTCTGTGTTTGGGCCTGATATGGTTCTCAATCAGAGGCAGGTGTTAGTCATTGTCTCTGATTGGGAACCATATTTAGGTAGCCTGTTTTGTGTTGGGTTTTGTGGGTGGTTGTTTCCTGTCTTTGTGTTTGTTGCACCAGATAGGGCTGTTTCGGTTTTGCCACATTTATTGTTTTGTATTATGTTCATGTTGAGTTTACCTATTAAAAAACCTCAACTATAACCACGCTGCATTTTGGTCCGCCTCTCCTTCCCAGGAGGACAGCCGTTACAAGAACCACTGTATGTGTTGGATTATTTGATTAGCGGGATCAGGTATGTAGTGCCAGGGCCCCTTTGGGTCCCAGGACCAGGATTAAGAAACACTCGCCAATAACATTTGTAGTCTGAAAGTTATACCTGTTTTGTTTTTGTCAAAACCCATGTAATCTCTGTTCGGGTTCCTTCCAGTGATAGCCTAGGGTTATTATCATTCCTGAGGCAGCTCTATTCAAAGTAACCTATCTGTCGCAAAGAAGACAAGTATGTCAGCGTGACCCCCTACAACCCACACCCCAGAGTGGAACAGTACACAACAGTACATTCTAATAACAAACAAAGACACCAAACCACAGCACAGGTCTGTCTCTATCACGACTGTTGTTGCTTTTCACAGGTTTCAGAATGTTGATTACATCCATTTCGCACTTTGCCGAAATTGAGAGATGAGGGCCAATCAGCATCCTGTCAGATGCTGGCATCACCTCGCTCTATCCCCACAGCTCACTTCACACCTTTGCCCTCGCCTCCCCCTCACCTCGTCCCGTCTGAGCGAACACTTCATTATGCCCTGCTCCCAGCGCTCCACTTCATTTGGTCTCTGTGACCCCTGCACTGTGCTCTGTTCCCTTTCATTTTACTCCTATATCTCTCGTTGCCGCCAAGCATGAACTGAAACACATTTAATAATGCATGAAATACAGAAATGAGAGAAAACAAGTTATTATTTTTCACTTTTTCACAATGAACAAATTGAATTCCCCCCTCCCCTCTGATATTCTGTTTTGCATGATTAGGAGTGAGTTATTTCAGAATGAAGAGGGTGCCATTGCAAAGGACTTCAAGAATTCAAGAAACCAAGCGCTGTGACATGAGATTTCAAGGACAATGACTTATCATCTTTACAACATTGGAGACTTTTAGACGATAGTATTTGCATAGATTCTCGGGTTCACAGCATGTAATGTAAGATCATTTTATGTACACTACAATGGAAACCCTACTGCAGTTTTTGTTGATTCCCCATATGAGACCTAACCTATAGGGATGGAAATAAGAAACTGCTCCAAGAATATTGTAAAAGTGAAAAGGAAAGTCATGCAATTCAAATAAAGAAGACCATGGGCAAAAAGCTAATGTTATTGATGTTAGAAACTGCCTGTAAGTGTTCAAAAGACCCTCCAAATAACACGAGGACAGTCATTTAGGAGATTATAGAGTAGGTTATGGTGGTATTTTATTGATGGCCTGTGGCAGAGGATATTGGGACAAAGCAGGACTTGGATAGGCAGTGAGACACATATAACCACACAGATTTAGGGCCCTGCAAGTTTACTGTCTGTGTCTCTCTCTGTATCTCTCTGTGTATCTCTGTGTCTCTCTCTCTCTCTCTCTCTCTCTCTCTCTCTCTCTCTCTCTCTCTCTCTCTCTCTCTCTCTCTCTCTCTCTCTCAATTTATGGGCTTTATTGGCATGGGAAACATATGTTTACATTGCCAAAGCAAGTGAAATAGATCATTAACAAAAGTGAAATAAAACCAAAAAAAATGAACAGTAAACATTACAAAATAAATAAACATAAATATGGGTTGTATTTACAATGGTGCTTGTTCTTCATTGATTGCCCTTTTTTTGCGGCAAATATATATGGGAGTTTATCAACATTGGATTTGTTTTCAAATTTGTTGTCGGTCTGTGTAATCTGAGGGAAATATATGTCTCTAATATGGTTATACATTTTTCAGGAGGTTAGGAAGTGCAACTCTGTTTCTACCTCATTTTGTGGGCAGTGTGCACATACTGTAGCCTGTCTTCTCTTGAGAGCCAGGTCTGTCTACGGCATCCTTTCTCATTAGCAAGGCTATGCTCACTGAGTCTGTACATAGTCAAAGCTTTCCTTAATTATGGGTCAGTCACAGTGGTCAGGTAATCTGCCACTGTGTACTCTCTGTTTAGGGCCAAATAGCATTCTAGTTTGCTCAGTTTTTTTGTAATGTTTTTCTCATGTGTCAAGTAATTATCTTGTTGTTTTCTCATGATTGGGTTGGGTTCTGTTTGTGTTTGTGAACAGAGCCCCAGGACCATCTTGCTCTCTCTCTCTGTGTCTCACTCTGTGTGTATCCCTCGCTCTCTGAGTCTCTCTCTGGGTCTCTGTCAAATCTAATGTTTTTGGTCACGTACACGTGTTTGGCAGATGTTATAGCAGGTGTGGCGAAATGCTTGTGTTTCTAGCTCTGACAGTGCAGTAATATCTAGCAAGTTACTGTATATCTAAGAATTTCACAACATATACCCAATACACACAAATCTAAGTAAAGGAAAGGAATTAAGAGTATATACATATATGGAAGAGCAATGTCAGAGCTGCATAGTCTAAGATACAGTAGAATAGTATAGAATACAGTATATACATATGAGATTAGTAATGCAATATATGTAAACATTATTAAAGTGACAAGTATTCCACTTATTAAAATGGCCAGTGATGTCAAGTCTGTGGATATAGACAGCAGCCTCGAATGTGCTAGTGATGGCTATTTAACAATCTGATGGCTGATGTCTGATGATAGAAGCTGTTTTTCAGTCTCCCAAGCCCAGCTTTTATGCACCTGTACTGACCTCACCTTCTGGATGATAACGGGGTGAACAGGCAGTGTCTTGGGTGGTTGTTGTCTATTAGGATATTTTTGGCCTTCCTGTGACATTGGGTGCTGTAGGTGTCCTGAAGGGCAGGTAGTTTGTCCCCGGTGATGCGTTGGGAAGACCGCACCACCCTCTGGAGAGCCCTGTGGGTGGTGCAGTTGCTGTACCAGTTGGTGATACAGCCGAGGAACTTGAAGCTTTTCACCTTCTCCACTGCTGTCCCGTCGATGTGGGTAGGGGGGTGCTCCCTCTGCTGTTTCCTGAAGTCCTCGATCATCTCCTTTGTTTTGTTGATGTTGAGTTAGAGGTTATTTTCCTGGCACCACACTCCCAGAGCCATCACCTCCTCCCTGTAGGCTGTCTCATCATTGTTGGTAATCAAGCCTACTACTGTTGTGTCATCTGCAAATTTGATGATTGAGTTGGAGGCGTGCTTGGCCACGCAGTCATAGGTGAAAAGGGAGTACAGGAGGGGGCTGAGCATGCACTCTTGTGGGGCCCCTGTGTTGAGGATCAGCGAAGTGGCGTTGTTTCCTACCTTCACCACATGGGGGCGGACCGTCAGGAAGCCCAGGACCCAGTTGCACAGGGCAGGGTTCAGACCCAGGGCCTCGAGCTTAATGATGAGCTTGGACGAAAGAGGTGGGACCAAGCTCCTGACCCCTCCTGTCTCAGCCTCCAGTATTTATGCTGCAGTAGTTTATGTGTCTGGGGGCTAGGGTCAGTTTGTTATATCTGGAGTACTTCTCCTGTCCTATTCGGTGTCCTGTGTGAATCTAAGTGTGCATTCTCTAATTCTCTCCTTCTCTCTTTCTTTCTCTCTCTCGGAGGACCTGAGCCCTAGGACCATGCCCCAGGACTACCTGACATGATGACTCCTTGCTGTCCCCAGTCCACCTGGCCATGCTGCTGCTCCAGTTTCAACTGGCCTGGGCCCTAGGACCATGTCCCAGGACTACCTGACATGATGACTCCTTGCTGTCCCCAGTCCACCTGGCCATGCTGCTGCTCCAGTTTCAACTGTTCTGCCTTACTATTATGCAACCATGCTGGTCATTTATGAACATTTGAACATCTTGGCCACGTTCTGTTATAATCTCCACCCGGCACAGCCAGAAGAGGACTGGCCACCCCACATATGCTCTCTCTAATTCTCTCTTTCTTTCTCTCTCTCGGAGGACCTGAGCCCTAGGACCGTGCCCCAGGACTACCTGACATGATGGCTCCTTGCTGTCCCCAGTCCACCTGACCGTGCTGCTGCTCCAGTTTCAACTGTTCTGCCTTACTATTATGCAACCATGCTGGTCATTTATGAACATTTGAACATCTTGGCCACGTTCTGTTATAATCTCCACCCGGCACAGCCAGAAGAGGACTGGCCACCCCACATATGCTCTCTCTAATTCTCTCTTTCTTTCTCTCTCTCGGAGGACCTGAGCCCTAGGACCGTGCCCCAGGACTACCTGACATGATGGCTCCTTGCTGTCCCCAGTCCACCTGACTGTGCTGCTGCTCCAGTTTCAACTGTTCTGCCTTATTATTATTCGACCATGCTGGTCATTTATGAACATTTGAACATCTTGGTCATGTTCTGTTATAATCTCTACCCGGCACAGCCAGAAGAGGACTGGCCACCCCACATAGCCCGGTTCCTCTCTAGGTTTCTTCCTAGGTTTTGGCCTTTCTAGGGAGTTTTTCCTAGCCACCGTGCTTTTACACCTGCATTGTTTGCTGTTTGGGGTTTTAGGCTGGGTTTCTGTACAGCACTTTGAGATATCGGCTGATGTACGAAGGGCTATATAAATACATTTGATTTGATTTGATTTGAAGTCATTGTTTTACAAGTCACAAGTAATTCTCAAGTCTTAGCACTCAAGTCCCAACTCCAAGTCAAGTCTCAATTCAAGACCGTTAAGTATCAATTCAAGTCTCAAGTTCTAAACTTTGAGTTCTGATTCCTAAACAAGTCATAATGTGTTCTTCACCAAATGTTATACCATTTCATATTTTTAAGAAGAGTAATAGTATATTACATTTACGCAAATCATGAATGCTTTAAAAAGAAAATCTATATGTTTATTACTTGCCAAATAAATGTTATATTTCCATGGAAATACATGGGTAGCCATGAGAAAGTCACCCCACCCCTCAATAGTGATCGACTATCAAGGATCGCTATGGTGTGCAATCGGGCGATGTAGGCTTGTACACAATTGCCCAACCTTGACTTTATTTGCCTCTATGCAAACTGGAAACCACATATCCTGAGGCTGTATTCATTGTAGCTGGGGATTTTAACAAGGCTAATCTGAAAACAACACTCTCTAAATTGTATCAGCATATCGATTGCGCAACCAGGGCTGGTAAAACCCTGGATTGTATCATATTTTAACTTCCGTGACGCATATAAGGCCCTCCCCCACCCTCCTTTCGGAAAAGCTGACCACGACTCCATTTTGTTGCTCCCAGCCTACAGACAGAATCTAAGACAAGAAGCTCCCGTGCTCAGGTCTGTTCAACGCTGGTCCGACCAATCTGATTCCACGCTTCAAGACTGCTTCGATCACATGGATTGGGATATGTTCCGCATAGCTTCCAACAACAACATTGACGAATACACTGATTCGGTGAGCGAGTTCATTAGAAAGTGCTTTGACGATGTCGTACCCATAACAACGATTAAAACATTCCCAAACCAGAAACCGTGGATTAATGGCAGCATTTGCGTGAAACTCATAGTGCAAACCACTGCTTTTAACCAGGGAAAGGTGACCAGAAACATGACCGAATACAAACAGTGTAGCTATTCCCTCCGCAAGGCAATCAAACAAGCTAAGCCTCAGTATAGAGACAAAGTAGAGTCGCAATTCAACGGCTGAGACACAAGAGGTAGGTGGCAGGGTCTATACAGTCAATCACGGATTACAAAAAGAAAACCAGCCCCGTCGCAGACCAGGATGTCTTGGTTCCAGACAGACTGACTAACTTTTTTGCCCGCTTTGAGGACAATACAGTGCCACTGACACGGCCCGCAACCAAAACCTGCGGACTCTCCTTCACTGCACTCCTTCACTGCAGAGTAAAACATTTAAACCCTCGCAAGGCTGCAGGCCCAGGCGGAATCCCCAGCCTCGTCCTCAGAGTATGCACAGACCAGCTGGCTGGTGTGTTAACGGACATGTTCAATCAATCCTTATCCCAGTCTGCTGTTCCCACATGCTTCAAGAGGGCCACAATTGTCCCTGTTCCCAAGAAAGCTAAGGTAACTGAGCTAAACGACTACCGCCCCGTAGCACTCAATTCCGTCATCATAAAGTGCTTTGAGAGAACACCTACCTGACACCCTAGATCCACTCCAATTTGCTTACCGCCCAAATAGGTCTACAGACGACGCGATCGCAACCACACTGCACACTGCCCTAACCCATCTGGACAAGAGGAATACCTATGTGAGAATGCTGTTCATCGACTACAGCTCAGCATTTAACACCATAGTACTCTCCAAACTCGTCATCAAGCTCGAGACCCTGGGTCTTGACCCCGCCCTGTGCAACCGGGTACTGGACTTCCTGACCGGCCGCCCCCAGGTACATTCATTACTCATCTCATATGTATATGTATATACTGTACTCTATATCATCTACTGCATCTTTATGTAATACATGTATCACTAGCCACTTTAAACTATGCCACTTTGTTTACATACCCTACATTACTCATCTCATATGTATATACTGTACTCGATACCATCTTCTGCATCTTGCCTGTGTCGTTATGTACTATCACTCATTCATATATCTTTATGTACATGTTATTTATCCCTTTACACTTGTGTGTATAAGGTAGTAGTTTTGGAATTGTTAGGTTAGATTACTCGTTGGTTATTACTGCCTTGTCGGAACTAGAAGCACAAGCATTTCGGTACACTCACATTAACATCTGCTAACCATGTGTATGTGACAAATACATTTGATTGGATTTGATTTGACTGTGTGGAGGCTCATTAATTTAATGTTATGTTAGCCTACACTAGTAAAGTAATAAAATATATAGCTGTCGGCTATATTAGCCACGACTTACCGTTCTTTGTGCAGCTTCAAATGTCGAACAAAGTTGAAAATTGTTGCGCCCCCGTCTGTAATTTTCTTCCCGCATGTTTTGCAAGTTGCAATCTGTTTTTTCTTGATACAGCGTCGACTTTATATCCGGATTTTATATTTAGTATCATCTTTCCAAGGGTTCCATCTGAATTCACCCGCCAACGTTCCTCTGCACTGCCACGCACAACTTTTTCTCAGGTGGCACAATTTGATTGGCTGCTGTCCGATTCAAACTGTAATCCGTTAAATGAAGAGTTGATGTGCTGCACACTTTTTTAATTGCATCATGTTTAATATTTGGGCTTGGGGAGGGTATCAAGTCAGGTCGAGTCAAAAGGATCAAGTCTAAGTCAAGTCACGAGTCATTGATGTCAAAGTCGAGTTGCAAGTCATCATATTGTGACTCAAGTCTGACTCGAGTCCAAGTCATGTGACTTGAGTCCACACCTCTGTTGGAGGGTACTATGCTGTTGAATGCTGAGCTATTGTCAACAGCATTCTTACATACGTAGGTATTCCTCTTGTCCAGATGGGATTGGGCAGTGTGTAGTGAGATGGCGATCTATTGGGGAGGTTAGCAAATTCAACTGGGTCTAGGGTGACAGGTGTTGGTCAATTTCTGCAACAGATGATCAGGTCTATATAATTTTCAAACTTATATATTGGTAGTAGTAAAATTCTCCTTTGGTAATACAATTGTTGGCAGAAGTTGGTACAGAGTACAATATATAATCGCTCTCCCCAGGTTCTGCAAAGTGTCTAAGACATCCTGTAACTTATATAGCCTCCCCAATTCCCCTTGCCTGACATTCCCTGGCCACAACATTTAAATTAATCTAACCTCCCCCTGACAGCAGCAACCATCTTGTCAGTAATTAAAAGCTCAGAATTGGCTTTGAGCGAAACTTGACCTTTCATCACAAGTATAGGGTCATAACAAGGTGAACGAGTCCAAGCATCTTCTGACAGCCTGCGGCAGTCTTGTGGTCTCAGAAACCAGTCGTATTCTCAGAGCCTCAGACAGTCACAGTGGGGCCCAGACAGGAGGAGTATGAGTGTTGGCGGTTTTTGACTTCTGATAGTGTCTGAAGGGGATAACTCTCAAAACAGGTGTTAACACACACACAGTTTATCATAACACAAATTTCTAACCTTTTAAAAGGTATGAGGCCTTGGTTTAACCCCTTCACAGGTAAGGTAGAGGTGATAAGATCCTTGACTAGTCTCTCAAAGCACTTCATGATGACAAAAGTGAGTGCTACAGGGAGATAGTCATTTAGTTCAGTTACCTTTGTTTTCTTGGGTACAGGAACAGTGGTGGCCGTCTTGAAGCATGTGGGGACAGCGGACTGGGATAGGGAGAGATTGAATATGTCTGTAAACACACCACACCACGCCGGCTGGTCTGCGCATGCTCTGAGGACGTGGCTACAGATGCCGTCTGGGTGTCCACGACGTGAATGGTTTTAGTTTTGTAGACCCTGCCACATGTGTCTCGTTTCTGAACCGTTGAATTGCGACTTTGTCCACTTTGTCCACTCCACTTTGTCTCTATACTGAGGTTTTGCCTGTTTGATTGCCTTGCAGAGGGAATAACTAAACTATTTGTATTATGCCATATTCCCAGTCACCTTGCCATGGTTAAATGTAATGGTTCGCGCTTTCAGTTTTGGAATAATGCTGCCATCTATCCACATTTTTTGGGGGTTAGGGTAAGTTTTAATAGTCACTTTGGGTACAACATCTCCTATGCACTTCCTGATAAACTCATTCACCGTATCAGTATATTCATCAATATTAGTCACGGAAGCTACACGGAACATATCACAGTTCGCGTGATCAAAAAAATCTTGAGGGGTAGATTCCGATTGATCAGACCAGCGTTGAATAGTCCTTAGCATGGGTACTTCCTGTTTGAGTTTCTGCCTATAGGAAGGGGGGAAGACAATGGAGTCGTGGTCAGATTTGTCTGTGTCTCTCTCCATGTCTCTCTCTGTCTCCATGTCTCTTTGTCTGTCTGTCTGTCTGTCTCTCTCACTCTTTCTCTTTCTCTGTCTGTCTCTGTCACTCTCTCTCTCCCTCTCTTTCTGAGCTCTTCCTTTACAGTGCTATATGTGTATGAAGTAATGGGTTGTACAGAGATGGTACAGCAAAATATGATTCATTATTGGCTTTCTTTACGCTATGTAACTACAAGTGTTAATGGCTGTATTCCTCCACAACTCTAAGGCTTTGAACGTCATAGATCATCGCAGAGAGAATATAAAATACTATTGAGGTGCTTGTCAAGAGTAAAAAAAGCAGTGGAGCTTTATTACTGAATATTATGCCAGAGCATCAGCATGACATAAAAGCATTATGTACTTGCTTGGCAGACACCTCGTACTGAACCATCTGCAAAGCTCACACAAATACATGCATATCCTGTTAGTGTCTTGTATACTGTGTTGCTTCAGCAGTATGACAAAATCACCTATGTCAACTGCAAAGTCTTTCTGATCTTGCCTATTTGATATAGGCCGTGTCCTAATACCCATACTTGCGTTCTCAATAGTAAGCTTTTCGGTTATGCGAAAATATAAATATTCTGAGAATGTTTTATTCTTCCTTTTAAGTTTTCCAAGGAGGTTTTATTAACACTCTGAGAATGGGAATTATAGGTTATTTGGAGATTTTTTAATAACTTCCTTCACTTTCACTGAATTCTTTAATAAGACATTTATTAACAATGCTAGCATATTTTGGGTTAGCTTTTTTGAACCTCAAGCACAGATGTAAAATCAAACAAAATAATCCATGGAATTAGTCTACTGTGCCACCAGATTGGAGCTCACATACCATGTTTTTTTTAACCATACAAAGCTGTTCATTTTATTCTAGTCAAACAGACACCATTTACAAGTAAGTCATTTTTTTTACAAGTATGTAAAAAAATAATTACAATTAAATGTACAAGTAAAAAACACGTATTAAGATCAGGGGTGGCCAATTAGTGAATACACTTAACAAGATAGAGGATAGAGAAAGCTTTTTTGATGCTGAGAATGGAATGTACAGTATATTTTTTAACAAAAACATTCTTAAAACTTTCTCCGTACGTTATCAAAGTTTTTGTATTGGTTTTGGAAAAGGTGGCATCCTATGACGGTACCACGTTGAAAGTTACTGAGCTCTCCAGTAAGTATGTCAATTGAGATTGCATGGCTGCGTGCCGAATCCACTAATTTGAAGGGGTGTGCACATACTTTTACATATATAGTGTATTAGGCAAGACTGATTTCGCAGAAGGCCATAGTCTTTAAGGGAGGGGATGATAACTAACAAAAATGAATAAACAAATGTTAAGTATTTGTGTGTTAGAATCTGCAAAGTATGTTTGTAATACTATGTCTGTTAGCTTATAACGGCGTTGCTACTTGATATAAGTTTTAAAACTCTTTGGCTGTGGTGTATACACTCTGTCTATCTGCTCCACCGAGGTTAGACCTTTTGACCGCTTCCTCTATTGATGTCCAATAGCTCCTGCTAAGACCAACCCCATCAATGCCTCTGCAAATGAAAGGCAGAGGAACAGATAAGCAAATAAACTCAAGGAGACAAAAGTGGTCGAACCGGGGTCACACATCGTACCGCATTTATGATTCTTTGCAGCTTGGAAAAGAACAGATATTTTCAGAATATAATCCATTTTCTTTTCTTTAATAATTTCAACTCATTTTCACTTTAAAATTTCAACAAATTATTCTGCTCTATCTTAAACATCCTTATTGATGTTTTGTTTGCATGCATGGCAGGGCTACATATGGGACAGATTGCTTTGAGTGTTAATTTATTTCAAACAATTAGAGAGGTGTATGAAGCTAATGAATAAAGAGAGAACACCTTTCCACAGTTAATTGTGTCCTTTGGTGCTGGCACTCTAGATTAATAAAGATATTTATCCTCAGGGCAATCCATGGTAACAGTCTGATGCTGAGACTCAGATTTAGCATTTTAAACATTTCAGTGGAAATTGTAGTCCTTGTTCAAGCAGTCCTTGTTCAAAGCGTTGTATGTTTTGTTTAACTTTACAATCTTTGGTTTTTGTTTGACATACATTTTAAAGTGAAAAATCTGAATCTCAGCATCATTCTGTTAACATGGAATTACCCTTCACCAATGTAATGGACAGAGTCAGCCCTGATAGAGTTAAACTACTGTGAGGCAACCTTTCTGGGAGGGCACCATTTTGCCGAAATGCAATTAAAAAGTGAAATCTCAAATCCGTCACATTCCCTAGCTCAGGGTGACCTTTTCCCCTCTATCAATATTCATGATAATAAAATGACCATGTTGATTCGTACTCTGTTTCTGGCCAGTTATTCAGTGTATGTGGGCTGGTTGTGGTCTGTCTGCTCTGGCTGATTCAGAGAGGTTGACTGATCTAGAAGTGGAGAGCTGTTAGCTTGTGTAAACATGAGACTGAAGCCCATGTTGCCCTGACCAGCATCAAAGAATGACCAATGGGCCTTTTTTCAGAACCTAACACATTCATCATGTCCACTGCCCACCAGTGGTGATTGTGCCATGCAAATCTTGGTGGGGTAAACTCCCCAAAAATGCTTTACATGCATGCCAGCAAAGCCACTATACAACACAACATTAAACAATACATGTATTGCACTATAATGGTGACAAACAGTGACCAGTGACCATAGCTTTCTTTTCAGCACCCTAAAGGGAATCCTTACCACCTCTACACGTGGCTATCAGCGGAGCCTTGTCTGTCAGCTAAACAGTTCATTCAGCCTCATTTACTGCCTTTTTAAAAAACATAGCTGATATGGCCGACTTGCTTCCACAAATGTGGTTTCTACTGAGAATTGATATGTATAAGGGTGGATAAGGGTATAAGGGTGGATAAGAGGCAATCCGTCATTTTGATTAAGACATTAATGAGCAAGCTAAGACAGACGTAGGCTGTTCATGGGCTGTTCATGCAGTATTCTCCCTGTACACCAAGTCAGAACCGTATGATAAATAAAGGGGGCATACAAGCACACAATGAAAGCTCTTACAATATTCAGTGATTAAATGTCTTTAAAACAGGCTATACGCTACATGTGCACCACCAAGTCAGAACAGTAGGCTAAGTTATGAAGGGGAAAGGGAACAAATTATTAGAGTGAGGCACATGGGCTACTAACAGCTTACTACACAACATACACTTAGTATTACTTTCTTAGCTACGGTATACATACAGTGGGGAGAACAACTATTTGATACACTGCCGGTTTTGCAGGTTTTCCTACTTACAAAGCATGTAGAGGTCTGTAATTTTTATCATAGGTACACTTCAACTGTGAGTTGAAAAATCCAGAAAATCCCATTGTATGATTTTTAAGAAATTAATTAGCATTTTATTGCATGACATTTCATCACCTACCAACCAGTAAGAATTCCGGCTCTCACAGACCTGTTAGTTTTTCTTTATGAAGCCGTCCTGTTCTCCACTCATTACCTGTATTAACTGCACCTGTTTGAACTCGTTATCTGTATAAAAGACACCTGTCCACACACTCAATCAAACAGACTCCAACCTCTCCACAATGGCCAAGACCAGAGAGCTGTGTAAGGACATCAGGGATAAAAATGTTGACCTGCACAAGGCTGGGATGGTCTACAGGCCAATAGGCAAGCAGCTTGGTGAGAAGGCAACAACTGTTGGCGCAATTATTAGAAAATGGAAGAAGTTCAAGATGACGGTCAATCAGCCTCGATCTGGGGCTCCATGCAAGATCTCACCTCCTGGGGCATCAATGATCACGAGGAAGGTGATCAGCCCAGAACTACACGGCAGGACCTGGTCAATGACCTGAAGAGAGCTGGCACCACAGTCTCAAAGAAAACCATTAGTAACAAACTACGCCGTCATGGATTAAAATCCTGCAGTGCACGCAAGGTTCCCCTGCTCAAGCCAGCGCATGTCCCGTCTGAAGTTTGCCAATGACCATCTGGATGATCCAGAGGAGGAGTGGGAGAAGTTCATGTGGTCTGATGAGACAAAAATAGAGCCTTTTGGTCTAAACTCCACTCGCCGTGTTTGGAGGAAGAAGGATGAGTTCAACCCCAAGAACACCATCCCAACCGTAGAGCATGGAGGTGGAAACATCATTCTTTGGGAGTGCTTTTCTGCAAAGGGGACAGGACGACTGCACCGTATTGAGGAGAGGATGGATGGGGCCATGTATCACGAGATCTTGGCCAACAACCTCCTTCCCTCAGTGAGAGCATTGAAGATGGGTCGTGGCTGGGTCTTCCAGCATGACAACGACCCGAAACACACAGCCAGGGCAACTAAGGAGTGGCTCTGTAAGAAGCATCTCAAGGTCCTGGAGTGGCCTAGCCAGTCTCCAGACCTGAACCCAATAGAAAATCTTTGGAGGGAGCTGAAAGTCCTTATTGCCCAGTGACAGCCCCGGAACCTGAAGGATCTGGAGAAGGTCTGTATGGAGGAGTGGGACAAAATCCCTGCTGTGTGTGCAAACCTGGTCAAGAACTACAGGAAACATATGATCTCTGTAATTGCAAACAAAGGTTTCTGCACCAAATGTTAAGTTCTGCTTTTCTGATGTATCAAATACTTACGTCATGCAATAAAATGCTAATTAAATACTTAAAAATCATACAATGTGATTTTCTGGATTTTTGTTTCAGATTCCATTCCTCACAGTTGAAGTGTACCTATGATTTTAAAAAGTACAGACCTCTACATGCTTTGTAAGTAGGAAAACCTGCAAAATTGGCAGTGTATCAAATACTTGTTCTCCCCACTGTAACTCCCTGGCATATCACATAATTTATGCAGCAGCATACAATAAAACATTTTGGACTCACCTTGTGTTGTGCTCACTTGAACAGGAAGGATGTGTGGCGTTCCTTATTGTGGCCAAATTTTGACATCAAACTTCATCATTAAAGTCTGGCATTCTGTGAAAATGGGAATATGGGAAAAAAACTAGGTCAAATCTTGATGACAGTGATCTTCAGGTCGGAGCTCTAGAAAGAGGTCCCGACTTGGAATTCTGAGTTGGATTATTGTTCAAAACGTATTTTCCCAGTCGGAGCAAGTTTCTTTCAGAGTTCCCAGTTGTCTTAAACTCACTCAAGTCGGAGATTTCCCAGTTCCGACTCTCCAGTTGTTTTGAATGTGGCAGAAGTCATGCTGTATTGATAGCATGGCCAATATATTCAACCTCTTTCTGGCCCATGGTGTATTACGAGTGAATATTTATCCTTTTAAGGTTGGAAAAGAGACCCTTAAACATAGACTTGGACCACACACCCTCTTTACTGAATAGCAGGCTAGTGATTGCTTTCCAAAGCTTGCAGTGATTCCTGCCAAACGACTCATTGTTTGAATTTGCGATTTACAACTTGTTGTTTAATGTTTATGTCCAATTGCCGATGAGCACCAATATGTTTCATCTTTAAGTTCTCTTCATATGGCAAGGATTGAAAAGGATTTGCCAGCAAATTCTTGACTTGATTCGTTATGAATACTCCTATTTTAGCTTGCTAGCTAAGATTTTGAAATTGTGATGTTGACATGATCAGTCCAATCAAAGTTACGGTAGATATAACGTGATTTGACGTAATTTTATCTGTAGCAAATGACCTTGAGCATTCTTGGAAGGGCACCCTATGGCAGCACCCAAGGGGCTTGAATTTTCAAGCTTTCCCCATTGATGTTGTGGTGTCGCAGAGTCCCCTTGAGTGACAGAACACTGAGCCAATCACGGCGCAAGTAGAGAACATTAGCAACCCCTCCGTATTTTCCACTGGCTTCCTCACCACCACAGAAAGCACTGAGCTAGGCTGAAAACCTGCATTTTGGAGCTGCCTTACTCAAGAAGTAAAAAATAGGCCATGTTTGTATGCAGCTTTATTAACTAAATTATTTTTTTGTTAAATAGTTGGCAAACTGATATGTGACAAATATTAACGCCAAAAAAACATGCAAAACAGGTAACAAAGAAAAAATATGTATATATATATTGTTTTTAGGTAAACAGGTGGGGCTCAAAACAGGTAGGACTCTGCCCTGTCTGCCCTGAATGACGGGTCACCACTGCTGTCCACAATACGCTTTCATTTTCTCTTTCTCACTTTCTGCCTGGTATTCTCTTGATTTCAGGTCCTCTTTATAAAGAAGGACAAAACCAGGAACACGTTGCGAATGAAAAGCAGTTGCTGTAGAGCACTTGAGAGCTTAATGATGAACACCATGTACACCGTGTTAAAATTTATTTGCCTTTCCTCGCACCTGAGCAGAGGAATAGTGACTGAGTGCTATAGCAGGTGGAGGAAGAAAGGGTATTGCATGTCATGTGTGTGTGCGCGCGTGAGTTTCAGCTTCAAAATAATGGTAGGCTGATAGTAATGGTAAAACAAGATTAGGCCTACCCTTTGGGGAGAAAGGGAGCTAGTAAAATGAAATAACCTGTTTGCGTCGTTTGGCCCAATCACAGCGTAACAGCAGTGTAGAGGTTAGTAACCCACCAGAAGCATCTGGGGACAGTTAGGTACTGTTTGTTAGCCTTGCCTTGTGATTTATGTCGTTGTCACATTCATATGTGCCCTGTAAACATATTGATAAAGACAAACCTAGACTGGGGAACTACAGTGCAGGTACCACCCCTGCCTTTTGTTACTCCTACCCCCCTCCTCAGAAGCTTTAAACGGGGTATGGCAGGCCACCGCAACCGCAAGTCAGACAGGAAGCAATTATTGGCAGAGTAGGAAGAGATCACTGCTGCAGACGGACTTCAACAGGGACGTATACCTCTGACCAGCAGCTTCAATACACTGACTGCTGTAAATCAATACCAGTAACGATTAGGAATAACGACCAGGCTGATGTCCTAACATGGCCCTGTATCTTCTGTGACCATGGATCGATTTACAAACCACATTACAGGACCTGATCCAGGACAGAACCATTGTTGTGGTGTGCCTGAGGATTGGGTAGCAAACTGGGCCTGAGTGGGTGAAAGGTGAACCTCTTGGGTGTCTATGACCAGAGTTCCCTACAGGTCCTTTAGTGAGACAGAGAGTTTATGGTACAAAATATTGAAGCCAAAGCCCATGAGTATTGCTGGATCAGCCAGAGTACACATATTGAGTGACTTCAAAAAGTGTCTCTAATTCACACCGGATGTGTCAAATCACAGCGTGATAAAACAAATGTATACAACACTAACAGGAGGAGCCGATTGGCATGGGTGTATTGTACTTAACAGAGTTTGAGTGATTGGGTTGCTGTGTTTACAACAGCCTGATGATGCATCATCGGAGCTGCACTATCAATTTCCTCAAACTCAGAAAGTGAATGTTACTGCTTCAGGCATTTGGATGTCGAGATTCTACACTTAGTACCCTGTTCCGACTGTGCTGGCTGGTGGTTAGGAGGCGTCGGTGGTAATTTTTAATTTGCGGTCTGAGAACAGTGAGCTGTGTGAGCGGAGCTGCGGAGGTGTGCAGGGAGTTAGGAAGAGATGGCAGTCAAGCGTGGCTTATCACCACTAAATGAAAAGGGTGTGCGTCAGAGCCGTGCTTTAACTGAGAATGCAGAGCCGAGCAACCTTCCTCCTCCCCCGGCCGCCACCCGCCGCTCCGAATGGCCCTAGATTTAAAGGTCAACGGAAAAACAGAGAAACAAAAAGTGATTAACCAGCAGAGAGACAGAGAGAGAGAGATAGGACAGGCTGGGGTGTGAGTAAAACTCACCTCTCCATGTTTAACATTCACTGGTCCAAATCTATATGACATTACATTTGTCACCATCGGTACCTGTAACTATGTGACATTACATTTGTCACCGTCTGTACCTGTAACTATGTGACATTACATTTGTCACCATCTGTACCTGTAACTATGAGACATTACATTTGTCACCGTCTGTACCTGTAACTATGTGACATTACATTTGTCACCGTCTGCAACTATATGACATAATAAAGATTACAGATGATAAAATAATACAAAAATGATAACCGAGACTGTCAATGGTACTGTAATAGAGGATGTAATGAAAAGGTATAGGAATAAGAAGAGGCTTAATGTTGTGAGTGAATTTTGAAGCATAGCATATCGCACAATGCCAAATAATTCAAATCATTCTGTCACGTTCGTTGTACGGAGGAGACCAAGGCGCAGCGTAATGTGAATACATGATACTTTTAATAAAGATAGACACAAAACAAACTATACAAAATAACAAAACGAACATGACGCTATGATACAAAAGTGCAAACACAGGCAACTAGACATAGATACTAACCCACAAAATACCCAAAGAAGATGGCTGCCTAAATATGGTTCCCAATCAGAGACAACGATAAACACCCACCTCTAATTGGGAACCAATCTAGAATCAAAATCAAATCAAATTTTATTTGTCACATACACATGGTTAGCAGATGTTAATGCGAGAGTAGCGAAATGCTTGTGCTTCTAGCTCCGACAATGCAGTAATATCTAAAATGTAATCTAACAATTTCACAACAACTACCTTATACACACAAGTGTAAATGAATGAATAAGAGTATGTAAATAAAAATATAGTGATGGCCGAACGGCAAAGGAAAGATGCAGCAGATGTTATAGAGTACAGTATATACAGTGCCTTGCGAAAGTATTCGGCCCCCTTGAACTTTGCGACCTTTTGCCACATTTCAGGCTTCAAACATAAAGATATAAAACTGTATTTTTTTGTGAAGAATCAACAACAAGTGGGACACAATCATGAAGTGGAACGACATTTATTGGATATTTCAAACTTTTTTAACAAATCAAAAACTGAAAAATTGGGCGTGCAAAATTATTTAGCCTCCTTAAGTTAATACTTTGTAGCGCCACCTTTTGCTGCGATTACAGTTGTAAGTCGCTTGGGGTATGTCTCTATCAATTTTGCACATCGAGAGACTGACATTTTTTCCCATTCCTCCTTGCAAAACAGCTCGAACTCAGTGAGGTTGGATGGAGAGCATTTGTGAACAGCAGTTTTCAGTTCTTTCCACAGATTCTCGATTGGATTCAGGTCTGGACTTTGACTTGGTCATTCTAACACCTGGATATGTTTATTTTTCAACCATTCCATTGTAGATTTTGCTTTATGTTTTGGATCATTGTCTTGTTGGAAGACAAATCTCCGTCCCAGTCTCAGGTCTTTTGCAGACTCCATCAGGTTTTCTTCCAGAATGGTCCAGTATTTGGCTCCATCCATCTTCCCATCAATTTTAACCATCTTCCCTGTCCCTGCTGAAGAAAAGCAGGCCCAAACCATGAAGCTGCCACCACCATGTTTGACAGTGGGGATGGTATGTTCAGGGTGTTGCTTTTACGCCAAACATAACGTTTTGCATTGTTGCCAAAAAGTTCAATTTTGGTTTCATCTGACCAGAGCACCTTCTTCCACATGTTTCGTGTGTCTCCCAGGTGGCTTGTGGCAAACTTTAAACAACACTTTTATGGATATCTTTAAGAAATGGCTTTCTTCTTGCCACTCTTCCATAAAGGCCAGATTTGTGCAATATACGACTGATTGTTGTCCTATGGACAGAGTCTCCCACCTCAGCTGTAGATCTCTGCAGTTCATCCAGAGTGATCATGGGCCTCTTGGCTGCATCTCTGATCAGTCTTCTCCTTGTATGAGCTGAAAGTTTAGAGGGACGGCCAGGTCTTGGTAGATTTGCAGTGGTCTGATACTCCTTCCATTTCAATATTATCGCTTGCACAGTGCTCCTTGGGATGTTTAAAGCTTGGGAAATCTTTTTGTATCCAAATCCGGCTTTAAACTTCTTCACAACAGTATCTCGGACCTGCCTGGTGTGTTCCTTGTTCTTCATGATGCTCTCTGCGCTTTTAACGGACCTCTGAGACTATCACAGTGCAGGTGCATTTATACGGAGACTTGATTACACACAGGTGGATTGTATTTATCATCATTAGTCATTTAGGTCAACATTGGATCATTCAGAGATCCTCACTGAACTTCTGGAGAGAGTTTGCTGCACTGAAAGTAAAGGGGCTGAATAATTTTGCGCGCCCAATTTTTCAGTTTTTGATTTGTTAAAAAAGTTTGAAATATCCAATAAATGTTGTTCCACTTCATGATTGTGTCTTGTTGTTGATTCTTCACAAAAAAATATAGTTTTATATCTTTATGTTTGAAGCCTGAAATGTGGCAAAAGGTCGCAAAGTTCAAGGGGGCCGAATACTTTCGTAAGGCACTGTACATATGAGATGAGTAATGTAGGGTATGTAAACATGATATAAAGTGGCATTGTTTATAGTGGCTAGTGACACATTTATTACATCCAATTTTGTATTATTAAAGTGACTACAGATTTGAGTCAGTATTTTTGCAGCAGCCACTCAATGTTAGTGATGGCTGTTTAACAGTCTGATGGCCTTGAGATAGAAGCTGTTTTTCAGTCTCCCGGTCCCAGCTTTGATGCACCTGTACTGACCTCACCTTCTGGATGATAGCGGGGTGAACAGTAGGTGGCTTGGTTGGTTGTTGTCCTTGATAATCTTTTTGGCCTTCCTGTGACATTGGGTGGTGTAGTTGTCCTGGAGGGCAGGTAGTTTGCCCCCAGTGATGCGTTGTGCAGACCTCACTACCCTCTGGAGAGCCTTACAGTTGTGGGAAGAGCATAATATTTCGTAATAGATTGTTCTCAGGGTTAGAAAAAAAATTGTTACATGCTGATTCACATTCGTATAGCCTAAATGTAGGATAACCTGCGTGCTCTCCTTCACTGCAGCCAACGTGAGTAAAACATTTAAATGTGTTAACCCTCGCAAGGACAGCATCCCTAGCCACATCCTCAGAGCATGCGCAGACCAGCTGGCATTGTCATAGTCTCTTTCTCGCTCTCCTTCAATCCCATTCAAATTGCATCTAAAATAGATAATCCTGCTCAAAATGTATATATATACAGTGCCTTGCGAAAGTATTCGGCCCCCTTGAACTTTGCAACCTTTTGCCACATTTCAGGCTTCAAACATAAAGATATAAAACTGTATTTTTTTGTGAAGAATCAACAACAAGTGGGACACAATCATGAAGTGGAACGACATTTATTGGATATTTCAAACTTTTTTAACAAATCAAAAACTGAAAAATTGGGCGTGCAAAATTGACTGGTGAGTATGCAGGCCATGGAATAACAGGAATTGTGTACAGATCATTGCATCATAGGGCCGCCGTGCATTATCATGCTGAAACTTGAGGTGATGGAGGTGGATGAATGGCCTGACAATAGGGCCAAACAAGGGTGCGTTAGTCCACGATCCTTTTTATTGTTGACGTTGAGGGAGAGGATGCTTTCCTGGCACAACTCCGCCGGGGCCCTCACCTCCTCCCTGTCGGTTTCCTTTATGAAAATGTGGCGCAGGACAACCTGACCGGGAAGATTTTAATTTACCAGACATTTGAGAAATTTAGTGGACATCCATATGCATTCAGATCAGACTTGGCACAGCCAGCGCCATCAATAAATTAGGGATATTGGCCAAATGAGCCATATTTACATGTCTTTCCTGCAGTCAAATGACCAAATCGCCCACTAGTGGCCTCATGGGTGGAATATATTAACTGAAAATCAGGATTTTCTATGTCAAACGGTTTGGGTATCTTTCAATCTTCTATGATGTATAAAAAGTGTAATATTGGGATGCAAACTCAAAATGCTACACATTTCAACTCTATATCTGACATGGTACAGCCATGGCTCGGGTGGTTGATGTTCTTGATGATCTTTTTGGCCTGACATTGTGTGCTGTAGGTGTCCTGGAGGGCAGGCAGCGTGCCCCCAGTGATGCTTTGGGCAGAATGTACCACCCTCCGGAGAGGCCTGCAGTTGCAGGCGGTGCAGTTGCAGTACCAGGCGGTGATACAGCCCAAAAGGATGCTCTCAAATGTGCATCTGTAAAAGTTTGAGGGACTTAGGGGCCAAGACAAATTTCTTCAGCCTCCTGAGGTTAAAGCGGCACCGTTGCACCTTCTTCAACACACTGTCTGTGTGAGTGGACCATGTCAGATTGTCAGTGATGTGTGGAACTTTATGCTTTCTACCTTCACTACTGCGGTCCCATTGATATGGATAGGGGCATGCTCCATCTGTTGTATCCCAAAGTCCACGATCAGCTCCTTCATTTTGTTGATGTTGAGGGAGAGGTTATATTCCTGGCACCACTCTGCCAGGGCCCTCACCTCCTCGCTGTCGGCTGTCTCGTCATTGTTCGTAATCAGGCCTACTAGTTGTGTCGTCTGCAAACTTGATGATTGAGTTGGAGGTGTGTGTGACCACGCAGTCATGATTGAACAGGAATTACAGGAGGGGATGGGGCATGTACCCTAGTGGGGCCCCTTTGTTGAGGATCAGCAAAGTGGAGGTGTTGTTTTCTACCTACACCATCAGGGAGCGGCCCGTCAGGAATTCCAGGAAGTCCAGGGTTCAGAACCAGGGCCCCAAGCTTAATGATGAGTGGGGACAGCAGACTGGGATAGGGAGAGATTGAATATATCCATAAACACTACATCCAGCTGGTCTGCGCATGTTTTGAGGATGTGGCTAGGGATGCCGTCTGGGCCAGCTGTCTTGTGATGGTTAACAAACTTAAATAACTTACTCATGTCGCCACAGAGAATGAGAGCCCACAGTCCTTGGGAGCTTGCCGCGTCAGTGGCACCGTATTATCCTCAAAGCGGGCGAAGAAGGTGTTTAGCTTATCTGGGAGCAAAACGTTGGTGTCCGCGACATGACTGGTTTTCCCTTTGTAATCCGTGATTGTTTGTAGACCCTGCCACATACATTTTGTGTCCGAGCCGTTGAATTGAACTCGACTTTGTCTATGTACTGACGTTTTGCCTGTTTGATTTACGGAGGGAATAACTACATTGTTTGTATTCAACCATATTCCAAGTCACCTTGCCATTGTTAAATGCTGTTGTTTGTTTTGCGCGAACGCTGCCATCTATCCACAGTTTCTGGTTTGGGTAGGTTTTAATAGACACCATGGGAACAATATCCCCTATACACTTCCTGATGAACTCAGTCACCGTACTACAGTCATTGTGTTGATTGAATTTTTGTAGCATTTTCCTCAAATTTGTTTTGTTAAAATCCCCAGCTACAATAAATGTGGCCTCAGGATATGTGGTTTCCAGTTTCCATGAAGTCCAGTGTAGTTCCTTGAGGGCCATCGTGGTATCGGCTTGAGGGGGAATATACAGGGCTGTGACTATAACCAAAGAGAATTCTCTTGGGAGATAACAGTCGACATTTCATTGTGAGGTATTCTAGGTTGGGTGAAGAAAAGGACTTAAGTTTCTGTAGGTTATCCCAATCACACCATGAGTAGCTAATTATGAAACATACACCCCCGCATTTCTTCTCCCAGGGAGTTCTTTATTCCTGTCTGTTCAATGAACTGAGAACCAAGCTGGTTGTATGCACGGGGATAGTATTTCCCGAGTGAGCCATGACTCTGTGAAACAGAGTATGTTACAGTACCTGATGTCTCTCTGGGAGGAGATCCTTGCCCTGAGCTCATTTACTTTATTGTCCAGAGACTGCACACTAGCAAGTAATATACTTGGAAGCAGTGGATGGTGTGCACGCCTCCTGAGTCGGACTATAGAAGTCCACTCTGAATAAATCTTCTCCGCCGTCGGCGTCTTGGAGCAGCCTCTAGGATAAGTTCAATTGCCATGGAACAAAGGATCCAATTCGTGAAAGTCGTATTACTGGTTGTAATGCTGGTGAGATGCTGCTGCTCTGATATCAAATCAAATCAAAATGTCACACGCGCCGAATACAACAGGTGTAGACCTTACTGTGAAATGCATACTTACAAGCCCTTAACCAACAATGCAATTTTAAGAAAATCTCTAAAAAAGTAAGAGATAAGAATAACAAATAATTAAAGAGCAGCAGTAAATAGCAATAGCGGGGCTATATACAGGGGGTTTGTGTCAATGTGCAGGGAGCACCGGTGTCGAGGTAATTGAGGTAATTATGTACATGTAGGTAGAGTTATTATAGTGGTTATGCATACATAATAACAGAGAGTAGCAGCAGCATAGGGGGGGGGGGGCAACGCAAATAGTCTGGGTAGCCATTTGATTAGCTGTTCAGGATGGTTTGGAGATAGAAGCTGTTTAGATAGAAGCCTCTTGGACCTAGACTTGGCGCTCCGGTACCGCTTGCCGTGGGGTAGCAGAGAAAACAGTCTATGACTAGGGTGGCTGGAGTCTTTGACAATTTGTAGGGCCTTCCTCTGGTATAGAGGTCATGGATGGTAGGAAGCTTGGCCCTGGTGATTTACTGGGCCGTGTCTTGCAGTCGGAGGCAGTTGCCATACCAGGCAGTGATACAACCGGTCAGGATGCTCTTGATGGTACCTCAGAGCATGCGCAGACCAGCTGCGCATTTAAAGCAACAATAATCAAGTGATCTGTTTTAGAAGTCTACTACAAAAGAAAATAATCTTCACAATAAAAAAATACGTTGACAACATTAAAATTGATTTAGATTTGTAAATTAGATGTGCATTTAGTGCTTTGCTGTAGCATACGCTGCAGCAAATGTAGGGACCACAATGGAAATAAGGCCCACCGGTCACTTTAAAAATGATTTGTGTATATATGTATTTTTTTTACTGACAAGTAAAATCAATCAATCAATGCAAACTATGGAGTGGCAATTTGATGAATGGAAAGAGACATTTTCTACAAAACACCAAAACACCAGAGATTGTCAAGCCAAGCCTTCGATACTGAGGGAGGGATGTGTTTTCTGTTTGTCAAGATTGACATAGTCTATTTATTGTGGTGTTGAAACCGCAAACCATGATGTTTAAGTGCCTGAAGTCGGTATGTTTTGTTTATTGGTTGTGTTGTGCATTGGTAAAGAAACACGTTGGTGGATGTTTTTGGGGGATATATTTTACATAATAAAAAATATGGCAAAAAAATTGAAAATCTGATTCCCCTAGCTGATCATTGTCTACAACCGGCTCCAATTGTGAAGTTATGATACAGGCAGGGAGAGTGAGCTCGTCTGTGGTGGTTGGTGAACCCTCAACCTTCTGTCCAGTTGCCATGCGTGGCATAAACTGTGTCACAAAAACATACTGAAGTGCCAAAGTCAATTTCATACTTTTATAAACACAGGGTAGTTGCAGTTATCAAATCAAATCAAGCTTTATTTATACTTAACATTTCAGACATGGAATGCAACACAATGTGCTTCACAGGAAAAAACAAATGAAAACAATGAAAATAAAAACGTAAATATTTACTACACAACAAACATAACAGGATAAAAAACTAAATAATATTGTTAGGGTGTTAAGTTAATTTTACGGTACAAGGGGAGGGTCATGTGGAAATACGTTTAATGTTGGCTAGGGGGGTGATTTTTTATGACACCTTGAGTTGGATTCTGTCCTGAGAATGGTGGTATATTAATGATATCACAATGAATGCAGAACTAATGGGCTGATGTTGTTTGAATTCATCCTTCCAAGCCGCCAGAATGACACATAGAGAGAGAGAGTCGAAGTGAGAGAGAGCAATTCAGAGAGATTCGAAGACAGAGAGAGAGAAGTAGAGGGAGGGCAGGCTCTTCGGCAAGGTGAAAGATGGTCACAGTAATACACCTTAAATCAAATCAAAGTTTATTGGTCGCGTACATAGATTTTCAAATGTTATCTGATGTAATGCTTGTGTTTCTAGCTCCAACAGTGCAGCAATACAACAATACAAACGTAATTCAGAAAAAAATAAGAAATTAAGAAATATCAGAACGAGAATATATCGGAATATAAATCTATAGACAGTATATACATATAATGGTTTGTAAAGACAGTATGGACAGTATATGAATAGAAAAGGTGTGTACAGCAGTAGCTGTACAGGATGAGACATGACTAGAATACAGTATAGACATTGCCTTCAGGAAGTATTCACACCCCTTGACTTTTTCCACATTTTGTTGTGTTAAAGCCTGACTTCAAAATATATTCAATGGAGATTTTTGTCACTGGTAGTCCACCCGGCTCCATCGGACCGCGAGATGGTGTCCGCCTTCGTCTCGTGCCTCACCGGAAGAGCCTTGGAGTGGGCCAATGCCATGTGGAGAGAGGGAGATGCGGCGTTGGACCAGTTTGAGGAGTTCACCCGGCGTTTCCGGGCAGTCTTCGACCATCCGCCCGAGGGTAGAGCGGTGGGTGAGCGCCTCTACCATCTGAGGCAGGAGACGAGGAGCGCCCAGGAGTTCGCCCTGGAGTTTAGGAACCTGGCTGCCGGCGCTGGAGGGAACAACAGGGCCATGATCGACCATTACCGCTGCAGTCTGTGCGAGGACGTCCGTCAGGAGCTGGCCTGCAGAGACACCACCCTCATGTTTGACCAGCTGGTGGACCTGTCCATCCGGCTGGATAACCTGCTGGCTACTCTCAGATGTTCAGATCGGGGTCTGGTGGTTCCATCCTCCCGCACCCCCCTCAGATACCCATGGAGCTGGGAAGGGCGGTGCTCAGGGAGACCGGAGGGGGTTCCCGGTCATGCTCCATCTGTGGTCGCAGAGGTCACTGCCGATCGGTGCCGGGTTGGTTCTTATGGGAATCGAGGCAGCAGGCGGGCGTTCTGGCGTCACCCCAGGTGAGCCGGCACCATTCTCACCCAGAGCCCTCTGTTGCACATATGTTTGTGTCTGGCACGTTCCCTGAGTTTTCCCCCGCATTCCCAGCATAAGGCGCTCGTCGATTCAGGTGCGGCTGGGAATTTTATTGATAGAGCTTTAGGCTATAGTTTAGGGATCCCCATCATTCCCGTGGATGTGCCATTCCCTGTTCACACCTTAGATAGTCGACCATTAGGGTCAGGGTACGCCTTTGGGCATGGTGACTCAGGGGGGTCATACAGAGAGAATTAGTCTCTTCCTTATTGACTCTCCTGCAATTCCAGTGGTGCTGGGCCTACCCTGGTTAGCTTGTCATAACCCCACTGTTTCTTGGCCACAGAGTGGTCACAGGTGACAGGTGACAGGGTGGTCACGGGAGTGCTCAGGTAGGTGTTTAGGGGTTTCCGTTGGTGCTACTACAGTGGAGAGTCCAGACCAGGTCTCCACCGTGCGCATTCCACCTGAATATGCCGATTTGGCTCATGCCTTCTCCAAAAAGAAGGTGACTCAATTACCACCTGATCAATGGGGCGATTGTACGATAGACCCCCTGGTAGATGCTGCACTTCCCAGGAGTCACGTGTATCCCCTCTCACAGGCGGAGACGGAGGCTATGGAAACATATGTCTCCAAATGTGAAGAAGAAGGAGGGGGGTCTGTACCAGTGTATTGACTATCGGGGTCTGAATCAGATCACTGTGTGGTATAGTTACCCGCTAACGCTCATAGCCACAGCGATAGAGTCACGCTTCTTCAGCAAACTAGATCTCAGGAGCGCTTACAATCTGGTGGGTATCTGAGAGGGAGACGAGTGGAAGACAGCTTTCAGTACCACCTCTGGTCACTATGAGTACCTTGTCATGCCGTACGGGTTGATGAATGCGCCATCAGTCTTCCAAGCCTTTGTAGATGAGATTTTCAGGGACCTGCTCGAGCAGGGTGTAGTGGTGTATGTTGATATACTCCTCTACACGCGCTGAGCATGACCTGTACGTCAAGTCTGAGAAATGGCTGTTCTTCCAACACTCCGTCTCCTTCCTAGGGTATCGCATTTCCACTTCAGGGGTGGAGATGGAGAGTGACCGCATTGCAGCCGTGAGTAATTGGCCGACTCCCACCACGGTAAAGGAGGTGCAGTGGTTCTTAGGGTTTGCCAACTACTACCGGAGGTTTATCCGGGTTTTTGGTCAGGTGGCGGCTCCCATTACCTCACTGCTGAAGGGGGGCCTGGTACGTTTGCAGTGGTCGGCTGAGGCGGACAGGGCTTTTGGTGACCTGAGGGCTCTGTTTACCTCGGCTCCCATGCTGGCCCATCCTGATCCCTCTTTGGCATTCATAGTGAAGGTGAGGCTGGGATAGGAGCCGTACTCTCTCAGCGCTCGGGTACGCCACCGAAGAGCCCTGTGCCTTCTTCTCGAGGAAGCTCAGCCCGGCGGAACGAAACTATGATGTGGGGGAGCGGGAGCTGTTGGCTGTTCTCAAAGCCTTGAATGCATGGAGACATTGGCTTGAGGGGGCTAAACACTCTTTTCTCATCTGGACTGGCCACCGCAATCTGGAGTACATCCGGGTGGCGAGGAGACTGAACCCTCGCCAGGCAAGGTGGGCCATGTTTTTCACCGATTTTGTGTTTACCCTTTCCTAAAGAGCAGGCTCTCAGAACGTTAAGGCAGACGCATTGTCCCGGCTGTATGACACAGAGGAGCGGCCAATGGATCCCACTCCCATACTCTCCGACTCTTGCCTGGTGGCGCCGGTAGTGTGGGAGCTGGAGCAGGCATTACGTGCAGAGCCCGCTCCCATCCAGTGTTGAGCTTGGCGTCTGTATGTTCCGTCTGCTGTCCACAACCGGCTGATCTATTGGGTCCACACGTCAACCTCCTCTGGTCATCCTGGGATCGGTCGGACGGTGCGCTGTCTTAGTGGGAAGTACTGGTGGCCCACTTTGGCTAAGGATGTGAGGGTTTATGTTTCGTCCTGCTCGGTATGCGCTCAGTGTAAGGCTCCTAGGCACCTGCCCGGAGGTAAGTTACAAGCCTTACCCGTTCCACAGCGGCCATGGTCGCACCTGTCGGTAGATTTCCTGACTGATCTTCCTCCTTCACAGGCTAACACCACGATCCTGGTCGTTGTGGATCGTTTTTCTAAGTCCTGTCGTCTCCTCCTTTTGACCGGTCTCCCTACGGCCCTACAGACTGGGGAGGCCCTGTTTACACACGTCTTCCGGCAATACGGGGTGCCTGAGGATATAGTGTCTATTTGGGGTCCCCAGTTCACGTCTCGGGTCTCGGTCAGCCTTACCTCAGGTTTTCACCCCAAGAGTAATGGGCAGGTGGAGAGAGTTAATCAGGATGTGGGTAGGTTTCTGAGGTCTTATTGCCAGGACCGGCTGGGGGAGTGGGCAGTGTTTGTGCCCTGGGCAGAGATGGCACAGAACTCGCTGCGCCACTCCTCCACTAATCTCTCTCCCTTCCAGTGTGTACTGAGGTATCAGCCGGTTCTGGCTCCTTCGGCATCAGAGTCAGACCGAGGCTCCTGCGGTGGACGAATGGTTCCACCTTCAGCGCGCCATGCTGCGCCAAAAAGTTGCCGCAGACCGTCACCACAGCGAGGCCCCGGTTTTCGCACCTGCCAAGGCAGCAGCTACTCTTCCTGGGGTCCAAACATTTTAAAACACTTATATTATATATAAATCCAAAAATAAAACAGTACATAATATAACATTATTACACCACTACATATCTACAATACAAAATGTTTACGACCACCATACAACAATATCACAATGTATGAGTTGTATAACAAGACAGCTCGTTGTAGTACTGTGCGCCTCCCATAGTCTGTTATGGACTTGGGGACTGTGAGAGATTTACATGCATGTCATTAATGTTAGCTCTCTGTGTATTTTTAAAGGCCAGCTGTGTTGCCCTGTTCTGAGCCATCTGCAATTTTCCCGCTTTGTGGCACCTGACCACACTACTGAAAAGCATTCTACATGCAATAAAACTAGGGCTTGTATGACCTGCCTTGTGGAGAATACTTACACTACCGATCAAAAGTCTAAGAACACCTACTCATTCAAGTGTTTTTCTTTATTTGTACTATTTTTTTTACATTGTAGAATAATAGTGAAGACATCAAAGCTGTGAAATAACACATATGGAATCATGTAGTAACCAAAAAAGTGTTAAACAAATCAAAATATATTCTTCAAATGGCCAGTCTTTGCCTTTGATGACAGCTTTGCACACTTTTAAGAACATGTACATACAATTAAAACATTACACTTCCCAACACATTATTACACATTACTACAACATATTTATAATGCAAAATCCATACAGTTTGTACGAGGGCATAGAGTGTGTGTGTTAGCATGTGTGTGTTAGCATGTGTGTGTGTGTGTGTGTGTGTGTGTGTGTGTGTGTGCATAGAGTGTGTGTGTATGAGTATATCTCTGCCGGTGTGTGTGTCTCTACACAGTTCATGCTGTTCCACATTCCACACTGTTACTGCGTTACTTACCTGAGTTACTTGATGTGGAATTATGTTCTCATTGTCATGGCTCTATGTAGTACTGTGCATTTCCCATAGTACGTTCTGGCCGTCAGGACTGTGAAGAGACCTCTGGTGGCATGTCTTGTGGGGTATGCATGGGTGTCTGAATTGTGTTCTAGTAGCCAAAAAATACAACATATTGCACTCAACACGTTAACACCTTTCACAAATTCAAGCAGTGATGAAGTCAATCTCTCCTCCACTTTGAGCCAGGAGAGATTGACATGCATAGTATTAACGTTAGCTCTCCGTGTACATTTAAGGCCCAGCCATGCATGATGCTCTGTTCTAGGCCAACTGTAATTTGCCTATGTCCCTCTTTGTGGCACTTGACCATATGACTGAACAGTAATTTGTAGACAGTAGTGGGGCCCCCCGTGTTGAGGATCAGTGGGGCAGAGATGTTGTTGCCTACCATCAACACTTGGGGTTGGCTCATCAGGGAGTCCAGGACCCAGATGCACAGGGAGACTGTTGTTGAAGGCTGAGCTGTTGTCGATAAACAGCATTCTTACATAGGTATTTCTCTTATCCAGGTTGGATAGGGCAGTGTGCAGGGCAATGACGATTGCATTGTCTGTGGTTCTGTTGGGGCGATATGCGAATTGTGGTGGGTCTAAATTTTGGTAAGGTGGAGGTGATTGTCGTTTATTTTGTTACCCGTCCGATCATGTCAGGAATGGCGTTGTTACCTCATTAGTATTCTTTGGGTACAATAGTACACACAAATAAATAATTAGCACTTATTAGCAAAGTATTAGTGTATTGGTGTATAATGTTTATAAAATGAAATGTTGTACAATACATTTTTTGTTGATGTGAGTTTGCTCAAATCGTGATGAGGATAGGCAAATATACTCATGTATGAGAGTCCAGACAGCAGCATTAACTTTTGCCTTGCATTTGTATCCATTCCATGCAGTCAATAAAAGAGAGACAACGGGCAGAATTGTGTCCAGAGCTTTCCCTTCCACCTACACCTCACCAGAACACAACGCAGAAATGTACCACTACAGAACCAGTTACATTGGTGCCGTGACCCGGGTCAACGTGGATCGTCGTGAATCGGTGTTGATCAACACCAGCTTGGTCACTGGGTGAAATCTTTTACAGACACAAGAAAGAAAAACTGATGTCGTGTTAGGTATATGTCTTTGATTAACTCTGAAATTGTTGATACATATCTTTAATGTTATTACTCCTCCAGAGCACAATGCCGAAAGGTACCGGTACAGAACCAGTTACAGAAGCTCATAGGAAATCCCAGGACATAGTGACTATAATACTTTAATAAGCTCACATAGTTGTTGTCATACACTCCAAACTCGCCACATATGTCACTAACTAGTTGGATATTAATTTCCCATTTCCCATTTCTGTACTTACAGCATTCGTATCAATTCAATTTGATCAGGGTTTTGCTTAGGCAGACCTTATTTTTTATTGACTTATTGTTTATGCCAAATTGCTTTGTGTTTTACTTGTACTCCTAGTTGTCATTAAAACTTCTCTAGGATAGGGGGCAGCATTTGGAATTTTGGGTGAAAAGCTTGCCCAAATTCAACTGCCTGCTACTCATCCCAAGAAGATAAGATATACATATTATTAGTAGATTTTCTAAAACTGTTTGAATGATGTCTGAGTATAACAGAACTTATATTACAGGCGAAACCCCGAGGACAAACCATTCAGATTGTTTTGTTTTTGAGGTCACTCTCTTTTCAATGAGGTTTCATTGGGAATCCAGATTTCTAAGGGACTTGTGTGCAGTTGCTACCGCTTCCACTGGATGTCACCAGTCTTTAGAAATTGGTTGAGGTTATTCCTTTGTGTAATGAAGAAGTACGGCCACCTTGAACGAGGGTCACTTCATGTGTACTGTTTGATAGAGGCGCATGACCAGAAAGCATGCTTCACTTTGTTTTCTTCCTGTATTGAACACCGATCAAATTGAAGACGGGATGATCTATTATTTACTTTAAAAAATACCAAAGATGTCTTCCAAAAATAGTTTGAAATGTTTTGGCAAAGTTTACAAGTAACTTTTGAGGTATTTTGTAGTCACGTTGCGCAAGTTGGAACCTGTGTTTTTCTGGATCAAACGCGCCAAATAAATGGACATTTTGGATATATATGGATGGAATGAATTGAACAAAAGGACCATTTGTGATGTTTATGGGACATATTGGAGTGCCACCAGAAGAAGCTCGTCAAAGGTAAGGCATAATTTATATTTTTATTTCTGCGTTTTGTGTCGCGCCTGCAGGGTTGAAATATGTTCTCTCTTTGTTTACTATGGTGCTATCCTCAGATAATAACATAGTTTGCTTTTGCCGAAAAGCCTTTTTGAAATCTGACATGTTGGCTGGATTCAAAACATGTGTAGCTTTAATTTGGTATTTTACGTGTGTGATTCAATGAACGTTTGATTTTTATAGGAATGTATTTGAATTTGGCGCTCTGCATTTCCTCTGGCTTTTGGCCAAGTGGGACGCTACCGTTTCTGCTGGGGTCTCAGGCCTGATAGGGTTGACAGATATTTCATAATTCTGTTTTTCTAATACTAAGAAACATGCCAAACTCTTTCATACAGTAGAAAATTCAACTCTTAATTCCAATTTAAGACCAGAGGAGGGTAGGGCTGTGGCGGACCTGAAATTCTGTCAGCTGGTTATTGTCGTGCAAAAGAATGCCAGTCTCACAGTAACTGACTGTCAATTAATATAAACACATGCAGCATCTCCAGGCTTCCATGCATACAAGCTGCGTACTGATGCGTGCCTTTGGACCACCTACAGTGGGGCAAAAAAGTATTAAGTCAGCCACCAATTGTGCAAGTTCAAGGACACCAGAAACAAAATTGTAGACCTGCACCAGGCTGGGAAGATTGAATCTGCAATAGGTAAGCAGCTTGGATTGAAGAAATCAACTGTGGGAGCAATTATTAGGAAATGGAAGACATACAAGACCACTGATAATCTCCCTCGATATGGGGCTCCACGCAAGAGCTCACCCAAAAATCCCAGAACCACACGGGGGGACCTAGTGAATGACCTGCATCGAGCTGGGACCAAAGTAACAAAGCCTACCATCAGTAACACACTACGCCGCCAGGGACTCCTGCAGTGCCAGACGTGTCCCCCTGCTTAAGCCAGTACATGTCCAGGCCCGTCTGAAGTTTGCTAGAGAGAATTTGAATGATCCAGAAGAAGATTGGGAGAATGTCATATGGTCAGATGAAACCAAAATATAACTTTTTGGTACAAACTCAACTCGTCGTGTTTGGAGGACAAAGAATGTGGAGTTGCATCCGAAGAACACCATACCTACTGTGAAGCATGGGGGTGGAAACATCATGCTTTGGGGCTGTTTTTCTGCAAAGGGACCAGGATGACTGATCCGTGTAAAGGAAAGAATGAATGGGGCCATGTATCGTGAGATTTTGAGTGAAAACCTCCTTCCATCAGCAAGGGCATTGAAGATGAAACATGGCTGGGTCTTTCAGCATGACAATGATCCCAAACACACTACCCGGGCAACAAAGAAGTGGTTTCGTAAGAAGCATTTCAAGGTCCTGGAGGGCATAGCCAGTCTCCAGATCTCAACCCCATAGATAATCTTTGCCCAGCAACGGCCCCAAAACATCACTGCTCTAGAGGAGATCTGCATGGAGGAATGGGCCAAAATACCAGCAACGGTGTGTGAAAACCTTGTGAAGACTTACAGAAAACATTTGAACTCTGTCATTGCCGACAAAGGGTATATAACAATGTATTGAGATAAACTTTTGTTAATTAAAAATCCTACAATGTGATTTTCTGGAAAAAAAATATTTTGTCTGTCATAGTTGAAGTGTACCTATGATGAAAATTACAGGCCTCTCTCATATTTTTAAGTGGGAGAACTTGCACAATTGGTGGCTGACTAAATACTTTTTTGCCCCACTGTATATATTCTTTTAAGTCTAATAATGTCACGCCTTGGTCTTAGTATTTTGTGTTTTCTCTAATTACTTGTTCAGGCCAGGGTGTGACATGGGTTTATTGTATTTTCGTATTAGGGTTTGTAGTATTTGGGATTGCGGCTGAGTAGGGGTGTTGTATAGGCTTGGCTGCCTGAGGCGGTTCTCAATCAGAGTCAGGTGATTCTTGTTGTCTCTGATTGGGAACCGTATTTAGGTAGCCGGGGTTTCACTGTGTATTTCGTGGGTGATTGTTCCTGTCTCTGTGTAGTGTTCACCAGATAGGCTGTATTAGGTTTCACTTTCCGTTTGTTGTTTTTGTATTATTTAAAGTTATTTCATGTATCGTCATTTCGTTCATTAACCTCATAGTCCGCCCCATCCCGCATGCGGTCGCGTTACTACAGCCTCAAGCTCATTACCATAACGCAACGTTAGCGATTTCTAAAAATCGCAAATGAAATGAAATAAATATGCCTGCTCTCAAGCTTATCCTTTTCTTAACAATCCTGTCGTCTCAGATTTTCAAAATATGCTTTAGAACCAGAGAAAATCAACAATTTGTGTAAGAGTGGTGATAGCTAGCTTAGCATTTAGCGTTAGCATTTAGCACGCAACATATTCACAAAAACCAGCAAAGGGATCAAATAAAATAATTTACCTTTGAAGAACTTCAGATGTTTCAATGAGGAGACTCTCAGTTACATAGCAGATGTCCAGTTTTTCCTGAAAGATTCTTGTGTAGGACACATCGTTCCGTTTTGTTACTATGCATTTGGCTACCGAAACTAACCGAAAATTCAGTCACCTACACGTCAAACTTTTTTCCGAATTAACTCCATAATATAAACTGAAACATGGAAAACGTTGTTTGAATCAATCCTCAAGGTGTTTTGTCATATATCTCTTCATTGAAATGGCAGTCCTAGAAGCCTTCTTTGTTCTCTGATTCGGATGGAAAAATACTGGTAGCTGGCTTTTGCGCACCAATTTCCACGCAGACACCGTGCGGGACACTTGGCAATTGTAGTCTCTTATGGTCAATCTTCCAATGATATGCCTACAAATACGTCACAATGCTGCAGACACCTTGGGGAAACGCTAGAAAGTGTCCGTTCATTCCTGTCGCATTCACAGCCATATAAGGCGATCATGGAAAACGTACCTTCAGAAATCCTGTTCATTTCCTGGTCGCTCAAACATCTTGGTTTTGCCTGAAGCTTTTTCTGAGGCACTCACAGTGAAAATCTTTGCAGTTCTGGAAACGTAAGTGTCTTCTTTCCAAAACTATCAATTCCAAGCATAGTCGAGCATCTTTTCGTGACAAAATATTGCGCTTAAAATGGGCACGTCTCTTTATCCAAAAATGAAATAATGCCCCTAGAGGACTAACAGGTTAAAGACATGAGTAACCACCACGCTGCATTTCTCATGACTCTCTTTCTACAAACGAAGAACGCCGTTACAAATAAATCAATTTAACATGCACAATCCCAATAAATCCATTATTTATTTAAGTCAGGTCTAAAGAAACATTATGATATGAAGAAAATGTATTTCAGAAGAAAAGAATATGAGTTGTCCTACTACTGTATGTTATCTGGCTATGCTCCATGCCATAAGCTGTAGGCTTGTTCATTTAGCTGACAAGATTTGCCTGTAAGTCCCATGACATTATGTTATTTCATATGATTTTATAGTAAGAAGAATAGAATTGAACTTAGCTGAATAAAATAGAAAGGATATTTTTCCCATTTTGGAGCGAGTGTGTATATGAAGGGATCATTTCAAACAGGTCTTATGCGCTAGATTTAGAGTTATTTGACAATTTTAGTTGTGAATAATACAAAACTTAGAATGTCTTAGAAATGCATGATACGATTATAGGCTATTGATGATTTATTACCTCTGTTCATTTAGCCAGCAGCATACCACCCTGCATACCACTGCTGGCTTGCTTCTGAAGCTAAGCAGGGTTGGTCCTGGTCAGTTCTAGGATGGGAGACCAGATTCTGCTGGAAGTGGTGTTGGAGGGCCAGTAGGAGGCCCTCTTTCCTCTGGTCTAAAAAAATATCCCAATGCCCCAGATACTGCCCTGTGTAGGATGCTGTCTTTCGGATAGGATGTTAAACGGGTGTACTGACTCTCTGAGGTCCTTAAAGATCCCATGGCACTTATTGTAAGAGTAGGGGTGTTAACCCTGGTGTCCTGGCTAAATTCCCAATCTGTCCCTCAAACCATCACGGTCACCTAATAATCCCCAGTTTACAATTGGTTCATCTCTCCCCTGTAACTATTCCCCAGGTTGTTGCTGCAAATGAGAACAGTCAACTTACCTGGTAAAATAATGGATATATAAAAATGATTTGGAAAGTTGCAAAAGAAAAGCTTGAGCTCTGTTCCTTGCTCAGGCTGTACAGTTGTTCTCTCATCAAGTGATCATATTTTCAATTGAGTCTTGTCTTTACTAATATGAAACATTTGATTAGATTTAGAATGACCCATCATCAAATGGGCAGGAACAGTGGCAGGTTGAGCACTTCAAGATCCTTGGTGTCCACATCACCAACAAACTATCATGGTCAAAACACACTAAGACAGTCATGAAGAGGGCACGACAAAACCTATTCCCCCTCAGGAGACTGAAAAGATTTGGCATGGGTCCTCAGATCCTCAAAAGTTTATACAGCTGCACCATCGAGAGCATCCAGACTGGTTGCATCACCCCCTGGTATGGCAACTGCTCGGCCTCCGACTGTAAGGCACTACAGAGGGTAGTGCATACGGCCCAGTACATCACTGGGGCCAAGCTTCCTGCCATCCAGGACCTCTATACCAGGTGATGTCAGAGGAAGTCCCTACAAATGGTCAAAGACTCCAGCCACCCTAGTCATAGACTGTTCTCTCTGCTACCGCACAGCAAGTGGTACCAGAGCACCAAGTCTAGGTCCAAATGGCTTCTTTACAGCCTCTACCCCCAAGCCATAAGACTCCTGAACAGCTAATCAAAGCGCTACTCAGACCCCTCTTTTATGCTGCTTCTACTCTCTGTTTATTATCTATGCACATCCACTTTAACTCTACCTACAGTACATGTAAATATGACCTCAATTACCTCGGCTAACCGATGCCCACGCACATTGACTCTGTACCGGTACCCCCTGTATATAGCCTCGCTATTGTTATTTTACTGCTGCTGCTTAATTATTTGATACTTTTTTTCTTCTATTCTTACTTAAAACTTCTTAAAGCATTGTTGGTTAATGGCTTGTAAGTAAGCATTTCACTGTAATGTCTACACCTGTTGTATTTGGCGAATGTGACAAATTAAATTTGATTTGATTTGAAAAGACATCATCATTATGCACTCAAATAGCGAATGAAGGCCACACGCTTTCCCGCAGGTCCGTTTTTCAATGATGCCAGGTAGGCTACTTTGGTTTTATAGTGAAGCGTGTGCTGAATATGAGCAGCTGAGAAATCAAATCAAATTATATAGAAATAAATATTAGAAAACTTATTTCACTTCATGCATCAACCCTGTTTAAGGAGCATGCTCTCGCATCGTGACAGGTGATATTCCACCCACTTGGTTTCCACTTAATTTTGGAAACCAAGTGAAATCTCTTGGTGAACATCGATAGTAACATGTTTTCACAACTAAATATATTTCATTAAACTGTCGACGCTCTAGCAAGGAATAAAGGAGAGAGAGGAGGAGATGGGAGTGCACGGTGGAGATCTTCTGTGTAGGTAAAGGTAATGTGCCACCCAATTCATTATGATAATATTTTTAAAAAGCCCTTACACTAGGCTATTCAAAATCAAATACAAATTCAATATAATTCTGTAAGCCACCCTGCACAATAAATGAATGAACAGCATCGCCTATGGCTATATACGTTGTTTCCTAGACTGGATAGACATTTTGGAGTGTAGCATAGGGTAACCTGTCCATGCATTATGAATAATAATACAGTCCACACTCAAAGGCGATTACTTAAATTTGTTTAATTTTGGAGTATAGAGATAACCCTGACTCAATGATCACATCGAATTTTACTGCGGTCATGACTCATGACTGCCAGTGGGGAAGTAATTTGGTCACCACAACAGCCCTAGAGGAGGGTCATAGTTCAGTAGTAAACAGAACCTCAGATTGTCCTTGACCACATTATTATCCTTGTCTCCATCGGAAACAGAGTAGTTCAGAAAGCATTGCTCCTCTGCAACACAAGGAAGTTGTCACAGGAAAGAAATACCCAAGCTCATTTACCTTGTCAGCTAAGGGATTCGATCTTGCAACCTTTCGGTTACTAGTCCAACGCTCTCGCCACTGGCCTAAGACTATATATGTAAGGTTGAGCGATGTCAGAGCGGAACAGACTAAGATACAGTAGAATAGTATAGAATACAGTATATACATATGAGATGAGTAATCCAAGATATGTAAACATTATTAAGTGAATGAGATATCGTAGAATAGTATAGAAAACAGTATATATGTACATATGAGATGAGTAATGCCAGATATGTAAATATTAAGTGACTAAGATAACGTAGAATAGTATAGAATACAGTATATACATAGGAGATGAGTAATGCAAGATATGTAAACATTATTGAGTGACTAGTGTTCTATAGTCAATAAACATCATTCTTACATAGGTATTCCTCTAGTCCAGATGGGATAGGGCAGTGGGCAGAGTGATGGCGATTGCATTGTCTGTGGATATATTGTGGTCAGTGCCTGCCCGCTATGCCATTCCATCCCAACGCTAAAGCACAGCTCTGTTATACTTAAGGACCGCAGGGGTTGTTAGAACAGGACACAGGCTGAAAAAGCTCTAATTCATTATTTTGGTGTGAGAGAAACTGTGATCAGGTTGGTCACGGATCAGAAGACCAACAGACAGGATTTGGCAGAAATAGATATTGCATGGCCTCCAGCTTCCCAGTCTTATTAAAACCATTTAAAAGTCAGCTTTCAGTCTCAGTCTTAATGTCATTCTCTTCCCCCATGAGGTTCTCCATTTGCCAAACTGATGAGGATCACAGTCAGGATTCATCCCTAATGGAAAATAAATGGAAAGAAAATAAACAAATGAAAATAATCCAGACTTGCCTGCTTAACAAGAAGGCAATCAGTTGATTAATATCAATTTGTCAATCAGTTGTTCAGACTGACAGGAATCTGGACACATTCTGTATGAACTCTTCTGCACCCCATTGTCATTGCTTGTATAAACTTATAATGATTCAATATCGTTTTGTAAAGCCAACTGAAGGCATCACTGACCTCGATCTGACTACACTCAGGAGACAAGATTTGGCAAGCGCCCCCAGATCCTCAAAAAGTTCTACAGCTGCACCATCGAGAGCATCCTGACCGGTTGCATCACCGCCTGGTATGGCAACTGCTCAGCATCTGACCGTAAGGCACTACAGAGGGTAGTGCGAATGGCCCAGTACATCACTGAGGCCAAGCTTCCTGCCATCCAGGACCTACAGTATATAACCACAAAAAAACATTTCACCAAAATGTAAATTACAAATAATTTGTTCTGCAGTGAGCAATTTTAGTAATCTCAGGTTTTATCTTTAGTTGTGGCATAATAATGTCCATCAACCTTGTGCTGCTTGGCTCATTGTGTCCTTGCGAACTGCCAATCTTTTCTCTCTGGAATGCACAAGAAGGCACAAAAAAATAAAGGAACGCAATCCAATCTCCTGCATATGGAGGGCCAGTGGCCACCGACCCACCAGTACAATAAAAGTACATTATGAAGATCTGAAACTTTCCAACAAGCCGTAACTCGCTAAGATTACATAATGAAATGAGTGTTGCTCACATCCAACAGGCGTATTCTGCAGAATTACTCAATTAAAAACTTCCTCCTGTTGATTATAACTGTCAAATATAGTTTGAAGGAGAGAATCAAGCCACATCAATGCCCTACTTTAGCTACTTATCTGTCCTTTATGACACTGGCTTTCCAATCTGGTGCTCTGCAGAGACCCTGTAAGGGTTACGCCATGAGTTGTGTGGTGGGGATGCTATTGTTTGATTTACCGGGGCCAAATTGATATGGGAACCTTAATTAAGATGGTCCTCTGTAGAGGGGCCTGGGGTGGGGTGGGGTGAGAGGGGTTAGCAAGCACTTTTAAGAAATTAGAAAGAGAAGGGAAGGTGATTGCCGTTTTGAGGAATTAGCAGAGTGATTCCCAGAAAGATGAGGCAAGGCGTGGTGCAAGGTCGTTGCATTTTAAGAGCTTCAAGTTTGAGCCACATCTGTGAAGACTCTGTGTTTGGAGGGGGGTCAGGTGTATATATATATATATATATATATATATATATATATATATATATATATATATATATATATATATATATATATATATATATATATATATCTTGGTTGTATGTGGAGGTGTCACCAGCTGGAGCTCCCTTATGTATGGATTTTACGAATTGTAAAATAAATTCAATCAACAAATCAAGGTCTAGCCAATCAGCTAAAAGCCACCAGGGTAGAAAACCCTTGCTCATTGTGTGGATGGATGTGTTTGTGATGTCTGCTTCAAGCAAGCCTCAACTGAGTGTCGATGAATGTGTCAATTTCTTTGTTGTTGCCAGTGCTAGTAATCTTCTTAGTGTGGCCATGCTGCTGCTCCAGTTTCAACTGTTCTGCCTGTGGCTATGAACCCTGACCTGTTCACCGGACGTGCTACCTGTCCCAGACCTGCTGTTTCCAACTTTCCAGAGACAGCAGGAGCGGTAGAGATACTCTCAATGATAGGCTATGAAAAGCCAACTGACATTTACTGCTGAGGTGCTGAGGTGCACCCTCGACAACTACTGTGATTATTATTATATGACCATGCTAGTCATTTATGAACATTTGAACATCTTGGCAATGTTTTGTTATAATCTCCACCCAGCACAGCCAGAACAGGACTGGCCACCCCTCATAGCCTGGTTCCTCTCTAGGTTTCTTCCTAGGTTTTGGCCTTTCTAGGGAGTTTTTCCTAGCCACCGTGCTTCTACACCTGCATTACTTGCTGTTTGGGGTTTTAGGCAGGGTTTCTGTACAGTACTTTGAGATATCAGCTGATGTAAGAATGGCTATATACATTTGATTTGATTGATTGACAGGGTGTTGGTTTTTTTCACCTTTATTTAACCAGATAGGCTAGTTGAGAACACGTTCTCATTTGCAACTGCGACCTGGCCAAAATAAAGCATAGCAATTTGACACCTGCTGCTGTCCGGACCTCTGGCAGTCTCTATGGGGGTGCCACAGGGTTCAATTCTTGGACCGACTCTCTTCTCTGTATACATTAATGAGGTCGCTCTTGCTGCTGGTGAGTCTCTGATCCACCTCTATGCAGACGACACCATTCTGTATACTTCTGGCCCTTCTTTGGACACTGTGTTAACAACCCTCCAGGCAAGCTTCAATGCCATACAACTCTCCTTCCGTGGCCTCCAATTGCTCTTAAATACAAGTGAAACTAAATGCATGCTCTTCAACCGATCGCTACCTGCACCTACCTGCCTGTCCAACATCACTACTCTGGACGGCTCTGACTTAGAATACGTGGACAACTACAAATACTTAGGTGTCTGGTTAGACTGTAAACTCTCCTTCCAGACCCATATCAAACATCTCCAATCCAAAGTTAAATCTAGAATTGGCTTCCTATTTCGCAACAAAGCATCCTTCACTCATGCTGCCAAACATACCCTTGTAAAACTGACCATCCTACCAATCCTCGACTTTGGCGATGTCATTTACAAAATAGCCTCCAATACCCTACTCAACAAATTGGATGCAGTCTATCACAGTGCAATCCGTTTTGTCACCAAAGCCCCATATACTACCCACCATTGCGACCTGTACGCTCTCGTTGGCTGGCCCTCGCTACATACTCGTCGCCAAACCCACTGGCTCCATGTCATCTACAAGACCCTGCTAGGTAAAGTCCCCCCTTATCTCAGCTCGCTGGTCACCATAGCATCTCCCACCTGTAGCACACGCTCCAGCAGGTATATCTCTCTAGTCACCCCCAAAACCAATTCTTTCTCTCCTTCCAGTTCTCTGCTGCCAATGACTGGAACGAACTACAAAAATCTCTGAAACTGGAAACACTTATCTCCCTCACTAGCTTTAAGCACCAACTGTCAGAGCATCTTACAGATTACTGCACCTGTACATAGCCCACCAATAATTTAGCCCAAACAACTACCTCTTTCCCAACTGTATTTAATTCATTAATTTATTTTGCTCCTTTGCACCCCATTATTTTTATTTCAACTTTGCACATTCTTCCATTGCAAAACTACCATTCCAGTGTTTTACTTGCTATATTGTATTTACTTTGCCTTTACCTCCCTCCTCACCTAATTTGCTCACATTGTATATTACAACTTGATTACAACTTGTTAAGGCGATGGGTTCCCCTACAGGAACTCCACCCCCCCGTTCAGCTGAAAAGGTGGTGCAGGGAATGCAAAAATATTCTTTAGAAATATTTAACCTCCACACATTAACAAGTCCAATACCTCAAATGAGAGATAAACACCTTGTTCATCTACCCAGCGTGTCAGATTTTTGTAAATGTTTTACAGCGAAAACACAACATATATTTATGTTAGACCACCACCAAATCAAAGGAAAAACGTAGCCATTTTTTCCAGCAAAAGATAAAAATCACAAAAGCAGGATTAAAAAAATATCTATCACTAACCTCTTGAAAATCTTCATCAGATGACAGTCATATGACATGTTACACAGTACATTTATGTTTTGTTCGATAAATTGCATTTTATATCCATAAATCTCGGTTTACAATGATGCCATGTTCAGAATATTCTCCAAAATATCCGGATGAATTATAGAAAGCTACGCCAGATAACAGAAATACTCATCATAAACTTTGACTAAAGATACATGTTCTACATATAATTAAAGATACACTGGTTCTTAATGCAACCGCTGTGTCACATTGTTTTTAACGTTACGGAAAAAGCCTAACATTGCAATAATCTGAGACGGCGCTCAGACTTAACAATATTTTTCCGCCATGTTGGAGTCAACAGAAATACAAAATTACAACATAAATATCCCTTACCTTTGATGATCTTTCATCAGAATGTAATGCAAGGAGTCCTAGTTCAACAAAAAAAACATTTTGTTCCATAATGTTCAATTCTAGTGTCCAAGTAGCAGCATTTGCTACCACTTTCAGCTCACATGCCCAAAAAATCACTTCTGGTCCAGGATAACTTTGCATGAAAACTTCCAAAACTTCCAAAAGACATATTACAGGTCGAAGAAACTGGTCAAACTAAGTGCAGAATCAATCGTCAGGATATTGTAATCATATATATCCAATAGCATTCCAACCGGATCATTCGTTTTCATCTGGGGCTGATTGGAACAGCCGAAGCACTCACAGACAAACGCGCCACAACAAAATGGAATTCTTTTGCGACACCAACTACTTTCCTTCCCATTAGGTCAGAGTTCACAGCAAATGCTCCATTACACTTTCTACTGAATGAGGACATCTAGTGGAAGACGTAGGAAGTGTTTCCAGATCCATAACTTGTTGGGAAGGGAGGGGGCGATGACGTCAAAGTTGCCCCAACTTTCAGGATTTCAAAACTTGTTTGGAAGATTGCCTGCCCTGTGAGTTCTGTTATACTCACAGACATATTTCAAACGGTTTTAGAAACTTCAGAGTGTTTTCTATCCAATATTAATAATAATATGTATATATTAGCAATTTAGGACAGATTTTGATGCAGTTCACTATGGGCACGCAATTCATCCAAAGTGAAAATACTGCATGTATTGGCTATATGTTGTGTAATTTGTTAGATATTACTGCACAAAAGGATCTAGAACCACAAGCATTTCGCTACACCCGCAATAACATCTGCTAATCATTTGCATGTGACCAATATAATTTGTTTTGATCTATCTAGATCTCCATAGAACTATAAAATATATACATATATACACTGCTCAAAAAAATAAAGGTAAAACTAAAATAACACATTCTCGATCTGAATGAATGAAATATTCTTATTAACTACTTTTTTCTTTACATAGTTGAATGTGCTGACAACAAAATCACACAAAAATGATCAATGGAAATCAAATTTATCAACCCATAGAGGTCTGGATTTGGAGTCACACTCAAAATTAAAGTGGAAAACCACACTATAGGCTAATCCACCTTGATGCAATGTCCTTAAAACAAGTCAAAATTAGGCTCAGTAGTGTGTGTGGCCTCCACGTGCCTGTATGTCCTCCCTACAATGCCTGGGCAAGCTCCTGATGAGGTGGCGGATGGTCTCCTGAAGGATCTCCTCCCAGACCTGGACTAAAGCATCCGCCAACTCCTGGACAGTCTGTTGGTGGATGGAGCGAGACAGGATGTCCCAGATGTGCTCAATTGGATTCAGTTCTGGGGAACGGGTGGGCCAGTCCATAGCATCAATGCCTTCCTCTTGCAGGAACTGCTGACACACTTCAGCCACATGAGGTCTAGCATTGTCTTGTATTAGGAGGAACCCAGGACCAACCGCACCAGCATATGGTCTCACAAGGGGTCTGAGGATCTCATCTCGGTACCTCATGGCAGAGGCTACCTCTGGCGAGCACATGGAGGGCTGTGCGGCCCCCCAAAGAAATGCCACCGCACACCATGACTGACCCACCGCCAAACCGGTCATGCTGGAGGATGTTGCAGTCAGCAGAACGTTCTCCACGGCGTCTCCAGACTCTGTCACGTCTGTCACATGTGCTCAGTGTGAACCTGCTTTCATCTGTGAAGAGCACAGGGCACCAGTGGCGAATTTGACAATCTTGTTGTTCTCTGGCAAATGCCAAACGTCCTGCACGGTGTTGGGCTGTAAGCACAACCCCCACCTGTGGACGTCGGGCCCTCATACCACCCTCATGGAGTCTGTTTCAAACCGTTTGAGCAGACACATGCACATTTGTGGCCTGCTGGAGGTAATTTTGCAGGCCTCTAGCAGTGCTCCTCCTGCTCCTCCTTGCACAAAGGCGGAGGTAGCGGTCCTGCTGCTGGGTTGTTCCCCTCCTACGGCCTCCTGATGTCTCCTGGTAGGGCCTCCATGCTCTGGACACTACGCTGACAGACACAGCAAACCTTCTTGCCACAGCTCGCATTGATGTGCCATCCTGGATGAGCTACACTACCTGAGCCACTTGTGTGGGTTGTAGACTCCGTCTCATGCTACCACTAGAGTGAAAGTACCGCCAGCATTCAAAAGTGACCAAAACATCAGCCAGGAAGCATAGGAACTGAGAAGTGGTCTGTGGTCACCACCTGCAGAACCACTCCTTTATTGTGGGTGTCTTGCTAATTGCCTATAATTTCCACCTGTTGTCTATTCCATTTGCACAACAGCATGTGAAATTTATTGTCAATCAGTGTTGCTTCCTAAGTGGACAGTTTGATTTCACAGAAGTGTGATTGACTTGGAGTTACATTGTGTTGTATAAGTGTTCCCTTTATTTTTTTGAGCAGTGTATATATATTCACATTTGAATTTGGAAGTTTACATAGACTTAAGTTGGAGTCATTAAATCATGTTTTTTTACAAACTATAGTTTTGGTAAGTTGGAGGAAAAAGGGGGAGACTTGCAAGCCGAAGAACACCATCCCAACCGTGAGGCACGGAGGTGGCAGCATCATGTTGAGGGGGTGCTTTACTGCAGGAGGGACTGGTGCACTTCACAAAATAGATGGCTTCATGAGGAAGGACAATTATGTGGATATACTGAAGCAACATCTCAAGACATCAGTCAGGAAGTTAAAGCTTGGTCCAAATGGGTTTTCCAAATGGACAATGACCCCAAGCTTACTTCCAAAGTTGTGTCAAAATGGCTTAAGGACAACAAAGTCAAGGTATTGGAGGGCCATCACAAAGCCCTGACCTCAATCCTATAGAAAATCTATGGGCAGAACTGAAAAAGTGTGTGTGAGCAAGGAGGCCTTACAAACCAGACTCAGTTACACTACCTCTGTCAGGAGGACTGGACCAAAATTCACCCAACTTTTTGTGGGAAGATTGTGGAAGGCTAACCGAAAAGTTTGACCTAAGTTAAAAAATGTAAAGGCAATGCTACCAAATACTTATTGAGTGTATGTAAACTTCTTACCCACTTGGGATGTGATGAAAGAAATAAAATCTGAAATAAATCATTCTCTCTACTATAATTCTGACATTTCACATTCTTAAAATAAAGTGGTGATCCTAACTGACCTAAGACAGGGAAACTTTACTAGGATTAAATGTCGGGAATTGCGAAAAACTGAGTTTAAATGTATTTGGCTAAGGTGTATGTAAACTTCCAATTTCAACTGTATATACACACACAGTGCCTTCGGAAAGTATTCAGAACCCTTGACTTTCCACTTTTTGTTTTACTTTACCGTCTTATTATAAAAAAGTTTTTTCCTCATCAATCTACACACAACACACAATAATGACAATCGAAAACAGTTTATTTTTATTTTTGGCAAATTTATGAAAGATAAACAGAAATACCTTATTTAGGTAAGTATTCAGACTCTTTGCTATGAGACTAGATATTGAGCTCAGGTGCATCCTGTTTCCATTAATCATCCTGGAGATGTTTCTACAACTTGATTGGAGTTCACCTGTGATAAATTAAATTGATTAGACATCATTTGGAAAGGGACACACCTGTCTATATAATGTCCCATAGTTGACAGTGCATTTCACAGCAAAAACCAAGCCATGAGGTCCAAGGAGTTGTCTGTAGTGCTCCGAGACAGGATTGTCTCTGCAGCATTGAAGGTCCCCAAGTACACAGTAGCCTCCAAAGGTGCCAAAGGTGCTTCAACAAAGTACTGAGTAAATGGTCTGAATATTTATGCAAATTATATATATATATATACATATATATATATATATATTTTTTTTATAAACTGGCAAAAATGTATAAAAACATGATTTTGCTCTGCCATTATGTGGTATTGTATGTAGATTGATGAGGAAAAATAACAATTGAATCAATTTTAGAATAAGGCTGTAACATAACAATATGTGGAAAAAGTCAAGGGTCGGAATACTTTCCGAATACAATGTATATTCAGCAGACCTTTAGAGGCCAAGAGCTGGAGTCCACAGGGGCTTGACTCATTATGAGATACTTGAAAGGTCACTCACCCACCTGCCTCTTGCCTTTATATCATCCCAGTTCTTCTGGATCCTGTCCAACTCATTTTGCCATATTACACATCAATGAGGCATTATTCTCCAATTTTATCTTCTTCTGTCTGGGCCCCAGGTGAATCAGTCTATTTGGGTTATTTGCATGTCTCAATGTGTAGGGCTTGAGATGGGATAAATAAAGGAGAGCAAGTGAAGACAAAAATAGCAGCACGTGTAAGCACACACTGTAGGCTACTTAACTACTCATTCAAAGAATTTAACAGCAAAAATGATTTTCTTTCCAATTTCATTTACATCTTTTTGCGCCCTGTTTCTTTTCTCCCTCAACACTGCTTACAGTGCAGTGCAGTAGAGCCTGCTCTCCATAGGGTCCTGTACCATAGGTCAGTGATACTGTAGGTTAATACTACATTGGCCTTCGTTAACAGTGAGGCCCAATACAGTAATGTCACACACACACACACACACACACACACACACACACACACACACACACACACACACACACACACACACACACACACACACACACACACACACACACACACACACACACACACACACACACACACACACGCGCACACACACACACATTCCCAGGTTAATATAGGCTGATGAGTCAGGGACACACCAGCTTTCAGTGGTGAGGGATGTTTCACCTCAGCCTGGACTAGGTTAATACACCAGACAGAGGCTGAGATGGATGGATGTGACCTGCTGCATGTTATTAGTAGTTACGAGATTGAGATGAGTCATCTGGATATGAACACAAATTAATATCTACGATGATGATGGTTATTATGACCAATACCATTCTGATGTCACTGAGATCAATCACATCTAGCCATCTTGGTATCGTGGATGCAGAGCTTGGTAGTTGAAGAGGGGAAGAGAAACAGCACAGGCTTGAGTCAGGACTAAGATTAGAAGTGGCTCCATTAAAAAAGAGAACGTTTTACCAGGCACTTGTTTAAACAAATGTATCTGAACACTTATACTGTAGATAGGGATCCCTATCACGTTCTGTCACTGTTTGGTTGTGTTTCAAAAAATATACATCATGTCTGTTTACAACCAGGGGATGGGATTGTATAATCAGTTGGAGTTCTGTTGTCCTGGAGTGAACAATTAATCGATTTCCTGTTCTTGTATTGTTTACATGTCAATACACATCATGCTTACTGCTTTAAATGTGACCCTCTGAGGCCGACTAAGATCAGCCTCTGATAGGGAAGTCATGGACAAAACATCTCTGTTATCGTTTGATTGCATTTCACTGTAGCTCTTCACAAATTTAAACTATATTAGTTGTATTCTGCAATTCCTTTGAGAACTGCCAGTAAAACTTCCAGCTGATTAGTGGTTGTTTTCCCACTGCGTTTGTTCACATACTCATACTGTAATCTAGCCTGTGGAATTGCCTCAGATTTGCTGGAGTCCTTGTTAGGAGCAGTGGCACTTTTAACGGCCATTAATATAAGCAGCAGGAGAGGAGTAGTGTTACAGAATAGCAGTGTCGGCCTGACAGGGACAAAAAAGGGGGAATATAAGAAATATAAATGCATACACAGACCCTTTTCACCTTAGGGTGATGATGGTGAGTGGTGGGGTTTTATTCTCCTGGGCCAGTAACATTCAGCTATAATTATATGCTCCAGCAATATTGCTGTTATCAGCTCTACCTCTTCTGCACTATGATATTCATTGGAGTCCCAAGCTAGAGAGATGCCGCCTCTTGCTTCTCATCTCCTTCACATTTCTGCGAGCGGCAAAGGCCCAGTGGCGGGATCCTTGGAAATGAAAGATAAACCCTGTCGACGAGGGACACACGTGATGCTACAGAGCTATGGAACACATTATACCAATAATAAATAAGTATGAGGCTGCCTTCAGTCGCAACAAACCACTTCTTTATCTCTGAACTAGTGCTAAAACTACCAACAGTGGTTCATTCTCTGTACCTGTAACGGTGAAGTGAACGTATTAACCTCAGAGAGAGGGAAAGAGGCAGGGACCCACCCTGTTCTGGTGGGAATTGAGAATGTGTTACTGATTTCTAGTGTCTCAGCCAATCGACTATGAGGAGGGATGAGGATGTAAAACGTAATTCTTGTGGTCGATCAATCAGCTATGGACCTGTAAGAGTGTGTGGGGATATCCAATTGATTCTTACATCTTAACTCATCATGAAGAAAGAGACAGTGACAGAAAAACAGGCAACCATCAGAGAACATGGCCAGAGGAGAGATGCTCCACATACACTATATATACACAAAAGTATGTGGACACTCCTTCAAATGAGTGGATTTGGCTATTTCAGCCACACCAGTTGCATAACATAAGAACAAATTCTTATTTACAATGACGGCCTACCCCAGCCAAACCCGGACGATGCTGGGCCAATTGTTCGCCGCCCTATGGGACTCCCAATCACAGCCAGATGTGATACAGCCTGGATTCGAACAAGGGACTGTGGTTGCACTGAGATGCAGTGCCGTAGACAGCTGTGCCACTTGGGAGCCCAATGAAGTCCAAGTAGCTATTTGGTTAACTGTTTCGCTGTCTTAGAAGATGTTCAGGAGACTTTTTTACTTTTGGTCCCAGACTTAGTGAATACGGTACTCATAACGTCCATTTCGATTGTTGAACGCTGTCTTCCTCTCGTCTCCCTGTCTGATGTGCACCAGATTGTACACGTTCCATAAATCCAATTTTGAGAAAACTGTAGCTCCCCGGATTCTCAAAAGCTGATGACATAAGAGGCAGAGGGTAATGGTTCTTGATGGCAATGTTATTCAAACCCAGTAATTGATACAGGGAAGTAATCACCCATCCCTCTTCCATACAAAGAAAAACCGGCTCCTGTAGGTGACGTGGACGGCCAAATAAAATCAGCTACCAGCGCCTCCTTAATATAACTGTTCATGGCTGCAGTCTCTGGACCTGAGAGAGAATACAGCCCTCCTTTCAGAGGATTAGTGCATGGCAGGAGGCCGATGGCACAATTGTAGGACCTGTGAGGAGGTTGCTGAAAGACCTGACCCAGATCCCAGTAATCCCAAGGTACGTGGGAAAGATCAGGCTTGTCATCCCCTGCCAGGGGAACAGGAGCATTGGAAGACTCCAGACGTGCAGGACCAGAAAGATGAGGAGAGAGTTGCTGGCAGGTGAGCTGGCATGAAGGATTCCATCCCAGAACCCTTCCCGAGGGCCAGTCAATTTGAGGATTATGGATAGAAAGCCATGGATGTCCAAGAACCAAAGTATGGTCGTCCCAATTGTGTCGGCTCCTCTGAAGGATATGAAGGGGAACCAGAGCCGAATTGAGAACTCTGATTGGGTACAGAACAAGCAGATGCAACATAAGGCAGTGGAACAACTGAAGAATCGACTCCCTCAGCGGGACCCGAAACACTGGGGACCACTCGGGACCCCTTCGTCCTCTCACAACGACATTCCCGAAGCCGGTTGTCAATCTGGACGGCCAGAATGATGGGCTCATCCAATGTGTCAGGGTTGTCCCGGGTAGCTAGTTCATCCTTGAAAACGTCACTGAGTCCGTTCAGAAAAGCTGAGTGAAGTGCCTCTGCATTCCTAACCGCTCTCAGAGTCGAGCATCCAAAAGTCAGTTGCGTAATCTGCAATTCTCTGGCTGCCCTGCTGAAGTGCAATGAGTCTTTGAGCAGCATTCCTGCCACTTATGGGGTGATCAAAAACTCTCATCACCTGGGTGAACCTTTGCCAATTAAAACAAATGTTTGATTGCTGCTCCCATACTGCCGTGGCCCAGGCCAGAGCCCGCCCTGAGAGCAAGGAGATGACGTATTCCACTCTGGACCGCTTGGTGGGAAACGTTGATGCCGGCAGCTCGAAGACCAGAGAGCACTGGAGCTTGAACTCACGACACCTCTCAGGATGCCCCTCATAGTGCTCCTGTACCGGGAGATGAGGCTACTGAAGGGAGGAAGACGCTGAGCTGGTAGGGAGTGGAGAATTAGGAACAGCCACAGATATAGCAGCCGTTGCTCCCGTCTGTCCTGACTGCAGAGCGGACACAAAAGTTATTAAATCATCCGCCAATGTCGGCAGCCGCACCTCATATTGGCCAATCACAATTCCATGATGGGTGAGAGCCGAACGTAAATGGTGGAGTTTGCCATGTCTTATCGTTCCAAGATGGCAATAGCAGTTCAGACGTCTTTTGTCCTCGTCTTGTCATGTCTCGTATATATATATATTTACAACTTTTTTCGCATACCTTTTTATAAATTTTTATTTTATTTTCCATAAACTCATCTTCAAAACACTCTCCTGCAACCCACCTCACCAATTTATATTTAGAAAAAAAAGTATTATTTACCTCTTATCGGCTGCTATCTGATTAATTATTTTTTAAATTAATTAATTTTTTTCTTGGGCCTCTATAACTATATCTATTTTTGTTTTTTGTTGTTGTGTGATTTGGATTCATCCCCTCTACCACACTGAACCCCACTAATCCTACCGATGGAAACGCACAAGGTGGCTAATAACAGACCTCCATCCTATGCTAGCTTTCTACCGATGGCCCGGCTAGCTGTCTAAATCGTCGTGACCCCAACCAACCTCTCTACTCACTGGACCCTTTTGATCACTCGACTAAGCATGCCTCTCCTTAATGTCAATATGCCTTGTCCATTGCTGTTCTGGTTAATGTTTTTTGGCTTATTTCACTGTAGAGCCTCTAGTCCTGCTCACTATACCTTATCCAACCTATTAGTTCCACCACCCACACATGCGATGACATCTCCTGGTTTCAATAATGTTTCTAGAGACAATATCACTCTCTTCATCACTCAATACCTAGGTTTACCTCCACTGTATTTACATCCTACCATACCTTTGTCTGTACATTATACCTTTGTCTGTGCATTATACCTTGAAGCTATTTTATCGCCCCCAGAAACCTCCTTTTACTCTCTGTTCCAGACGTTCTAGACGACCAATTCTTATTGCTTTTAGCTGTACCCTTATCCTACTCCTCCTCTGTTCCTCTGGCGATGTAGAGGTGAATCCAGGCCCTGCAGTGCCTAGCTCCACTCCTATTCCCCAGGCGCTCTCTTTTGATGACTTCTGTAACCGTAATAGCCTTGTTTTCATGCATGTTAACATTAGAAGCCTCCTCCCTAAGTTTTTTCTATTCACTGCTTTAGCACACTCTGCCAACCCGGATGTTCTAGCTGTCTGAATCCTGAAGACCACCAAAAATTCAGAAATTTTTATCCCAAACTACAACATATTCAGACAAGATAGAACTGCCAAAGGGGGCGGTGTTGCAATCTACTGCAAAGATAGCCTGCAGAGTTCTGTCCTACTATCCAGGTCTGTACCCAAACAATTTGAACTTCTACTTTTAAAAATCCACCTCTCTAAAAACAAGTCTCTCACCGTTGCCGCCTGCTATAGACCACCCTCTGCCCCCAGCTGTGCTCTGGACACCATATGTGAACTGATTGCCCCCGTCTATCTTCAGAGCTCGTGCTAATAGGTGACCGAAACTGGAACATGCTTAACACCCCAGCCATCCTACAATCTAAGCTTGATGCCCTCAATCTCACACAAATTATCAACGAACCTACCAGGTACCTCCCCAAAGCCTTAAACACGGGCACCCCCATAGATATTATCCTAACCAACTTGCCCTCTAAATACACCTCTGCTGTCTTCAACCAAGATCTCAGCGATCACTGCCTCATTGCCTGCATCCGTAATGGGTCAGCGGTCAAACGACCTCTACTCATCACTGTCAAACACTCCCTGAAACACTTCAGCGAGCAGGCCTTTCTAATCGACCTGGCCGGGGTATCCTGGAAGGATATTGATCTCATCCCGTCAGTAGAGGATGCCTGGGTATTTTTTTTAAATGCCTTCCTAACCATCTTAAATAAACATGACCCATTCAAGAAATTTAGAACCAGGAACAGATATTGCCCTTGGTTCTCCCCAGACCTGACTGCCCTTAACCAACACAAAAACATCCTATGGCGTTCTGCATTAGCATCGAACAGCCCCCGTGATATGCAGCTGTTCAGGGAAGCTAGAAACCATTATACACAGGCAGTTAGAAAAGCCAAGGCTAGCTTTTTCACGCAAAAATTTGCTTCCTGCAACACTAACTCAAAAACGTTCTGGGACACTGTAAAGTCCATGGAGAATAAAAACACCTCCTCCCAGCTGCCCACTGCACTGAAGATAGGAAACACTGTCACCACTGATAAATCCACCATAATTGAGAATTTCAATGAGCATTTTTTTTTACGGCTGACCATGCCTTCCACCTGGCTACTCCTACCCCGGTCAACAGCACTGCACCCCCCACAGCAACTCGCCCAAGCCTTCCCCATTTCTCCTTCTCCCAAATCCAGTCAGCTGATGTTCTGAAAGAGTCGCAAAATCTGGACCCCTACAAATCAGCCGGGCTAGACAATCTGGACCCTTTCTTTCTAAAATTATCTGCCGAAATTGTTGCCACCCCTATTACTAGCCTGTTCAACCTCTCTTTCGTGTCGTCTGAGATTCCCAAAGATTGGAAAGCAGCTGCGGTCATCCCCCTCTTCAAAGGGGGGGACACTCTTGACCCACACTGCTACAGACTTATATCTATCCTACCATACCTTTCTAAGGTCTTCGAAAGCCAAGTCAACAAACAGATTACCGACCATTTCGAATCTCACCATACCTTCTCTGCTATGCAATCTGGTTTCAGAGCTGGTCATGGGTGCACCTCAGCCACGCTCAAGGTCCTAAACGATATCTTAACCGCCATCGATAAGAAACATTACTGTGCAGCCGTATTCATTGATCTGGCCAAGGCTTTCGACTCTGTCAATCACCACATCCTCATCGGCAGACTCGACAGCCTTGGTTTCTCAAATGATTGCCTCGCCTGGTTCACCAACTACTTCTCTAATAGAGTTCAGTGTGTCAAATCGGAGGGTCTGCTGTCCGGACCTCTGGCAGTGTCTATGGGGGTGCCACAGGGTTCAATTCTTGGACCGACTCTCTTCTCTGTTTACATCAATGATATCGCTCTTGCTGCTGGTGAGTCTCTGATCCACCTCTATGCAGACGACACCATTCTGTATACTTCTGGCCCTTCTTTGGACACTGTGTTAACAATCCTCCAGGCAAGCTTCAATGCCATACAACTCTCCTTCCGTGGCCTCCAATTACTCTTAAATACAAGTAAAACTAAATGCATGCTCTTCAACCGATCGCTACCTGCACCTGCCCACCTGTCCAACATCACTACTCTGGATGACTCTGACTTAGAATACGTGGACAACTTCAAATACTTAGGTGTCTGGTTAGACTGTAAACTCTCCTTCCAGAACCATATCAAACATCTCCAATCCAAAGTTAAATCTAGAATTGGCTTCCTATTTCGCAACAAAGCATCCTTCACTCATGCTTCCAAACATACCCTTGTAAAACTGACCATCCTACCAATCCTCGACTTTGGCGATGTCATTTACAAAATAGCCTCCAATATCCTACTCAACAAATTGGATGCAGTCTATCACAGTGCAATCCGTTTTGTCACCAAAGCCCCATATACTACCCACCATTGCGACCTGTACGCTCTCGTCGGCTGGCCCTCGCTTCATACTCATCGCCAAACCCACTGGCTCCAGGTCATCTACAAGACCCTACTAGGTAAAGTCCCCACTTATCTCAGCTCGCTGGTCACCATAGGATCTCCCACCTGTAGCACACGCTCCAGCAGGTATATCTCTCTCGTCACCCCCAAATCCAATTATTTCTTTGGCCGCCTCTCCTTCCAGTTCTCTGCTGCCAATGACTGGAACGAACTACAAAAATCTCTGAAACTGGAAACACTTATCTCCCTCACTAGCTTTAAGCACCAACTGTCAGAGCAGCTCACAGATTACTGCACCTGTAAATAGCCCACCTATAATTTAGCCCAAACAACTACCTCTTTCCCTACTGTATTTCATTTATTTATTTTGCTCCGTTGCACCCCATTATTTTTATTTCTACTTTGCACATTCTTCCACTGCAAATCTACCATTCCAGTGTTTTACTTGCTATATCGTATTTACTTTGCCACCATGGCCTTTTTTTTGCCTTTACCTCCCTTATCTCACCTCATTTGCTCACATCGTATATAGACTTGTTTATACTGTATTATTGACTGTATGTTTGTTTTACTCCATGTGTAACTCTGTGTCGTTGTATGTGTCGAACTGCTTTTCTTTATCTTGGCCAGGTCGCAATTGTAAATGAGAACATGTTCTCAACTTGCCTACCTGGTTAAATAAAGGTGAAATAAATAAATAAAATGTCCCTCGGACGACTGAGAAATCTCTGCTGGGTCCATCGTTGGCTTAGGTCTCCTGTTACAATGATGCTTGCACGAATTCGAACCCAGTCGCAGAGAAACACAGCAAGCAGAGGTAAGGGTAAATCCAGATTTTTTACAAAAACAGGGCAACAGCATAAGAGTGCACTGAACAAAATATAAGACCTAAGCAAGGATCCAGGCCAACAGAACCTAAGTAGCCAGGCAACCAGGTGAATAGGGCTATCAAACACAGGTGAAACCAATAAGAAACTAGAAACAAGGTAAGGGTTCCCTCCAGCTGTAACCTAAGGAAACACTCAAAATAAAACAAACTATGACAGTGTGTGTAATCTGTGTGTTGCACAGCTCCTTAGCTGTAAACAGAAGAGATGTCTTTTGGTGGGATTACAGTGTAATACGGTTTGTTTTAATTAGGCCGAGATAGACTGATTCACCAAAACCTTGATGTGGAGTGCGTGATGCAGAGTGAGAGCTTTTGGCAAGGCATTCCGAGATGACAGATGAAAGAAGGTTAATCACTGTTGTTCTCTTTCCTCTCCCACATGTACACTTCAAATACACAGAGACAGACACCCGATGAATGTCTTGTGACTCATCGCTGTTGAATTAGATATTTCCATTTTACTTCAAAAGGGACCTCACCACGGATCAATGCCTTTCGAGATGGGTTCTTTCTTCATGAAGGATGCTTTGCTAAAAGGAAGATTGGGCTACTTTGGGAACATCATTCCCCTGTTTGTTGGAATCAAAAAGTTGTCAATCGACCCATGAGCCATACAGGATCTTTTTTTATTTTTTTTATTCGCCTGTCACTATAACCAACAAAGGGATGAACATTGCTAAACACACACACACACACACACACACACACACACACACACACACACACACACACACACACACACACACACACACACACACACACACACACACACACACACACACACACACACACACACACACACACACACACACACACACACAACCTGTGCGCTACTGTGCTGAAATGTCAATACAAATAAATACTAATTTACATACTAATGAGGGAATCATATAGGAGTATTTTTGAAGGATTACTGTTGCAACATGAAAAGGATAACAAAAAAACTTTTGAAACCTGGAACCACTCTTCTAAAGCACTGCTGTGAACATGAAACTAATTGGAATTCAGGCTTGGTTAGATAAGCTTAAAAACACATCAAAACAACAACAAATTGATTTTCCACTGACTGAAACCTGCATGGTGCCTTTTTTTTTTTGACTGACTGGCATTGTTTCATAAACTATCATGTCCTGTTCTCTCAGTGAAATCGGTCCTGTATATTACTTTTAGGACGCCCGCAAGTAAGAACAAAACACATGAAGGAAGGCAAATATTAACATACACAGTATGTATTGGATGACATGCAACTCTAGGCACTACAGTGTTCAATGTAGTACTACTATACACTAAATTTAGCCTTGAGTTCAAGTACAGTCAGCACTGTGTATTCCAGCTCATGTCTGGACCCCCAAGGGACACCACTTGTTGCTTCAAGAAATCGCAGTACTTGGAAATATGTATTCAGCTGCAACATGATTGTAATTTTCTACTTTATCTCCAAGCTCTATTTTCTCTTTCCCTTTTGAACCACGTTAACCAGGCCAGTTGCTCATGGACTCCCAAACATGAATAGCTTTTGTGTGACCTTCAGTGGAATGGAATGGGTTGTCAACTTTACAACACAGCGCAGCACAGGGAGCCTCATGGATCTTTCTACCTTCAAAGTTTTGTGACTAGTGTGTGCGTTCAGCTTAAAGCCAAGCACTGGGAAATAACAAATATATATATGTAAACCATACTGGTTAGAAACCACCTAGCCGCAATCCAACAAAGTAATTATGCCAAAGATTTCCACGGATTAAACGATTATCTCTTTAATAAGCGCATCGTTATGACTGACATGTCCTTTGTCTGCGATCTGGAGTAACTCCACACTTCAGTGCTCTCCCTAAACAGGAAACCCCCACCAGGACCGCAGCCGGCCATTACTTCAGTTCCTGGTCAACAGGCTGGCCTGGCCGGGAAATAAAACAGCCAGTCAGTCACACTGAGAGGACCCAGAGCTGCCCTCTGCTCCACTACGGTCATATGGCCACTATATGAGTTGGTTTATAGCCAGCCTGCTGCTGCTTAGTTAGAAGGACAGGCTGGCATTATAGCAGGAGATCATGGGTCTCTGGGGTTAGCAGATTGAACAAAGGCAAGTGGTGTCAATATGAAATGACAGACAGTGCAGCAGGTCTGCAGATGGCCTGTAGAAACGTGGCAATGCAAGTGACACACCCGTTTGCTACAAAGCTAATGATGGCATTTTATCAGTTCTCGCAGACACTTATTGTAACCTAATATCATATTAAGATGATAATTAGAATGATGATATTGATTGGGTCTATTGATGAGATCCATAGCCAGAACTAGATACAGAGTCTGTGTGCCACTGCATTTATTAGTATTTCTAACATTGCCTCATTTGTTGTGAAATAAAGTATCAACACACACTGAAAAAAATAGATTCAAATACACTACATAGAGCTAGAGATGAGTGTGTGTGTGTGTGTGTGTGTGTGTGTGTGTGTGTGTGTGTGTGTGTGTGTGTGTGTGTGTGTGTGTGTGTGTGTGTGTGTGTGTGTGTGTGTGTGTGTGTGTGTGTGTGTGTGTGTGTGTGTGTGTGTGTGTGTGTGTACATGTATTTGAACATGTACGTGGAAATCCTTATTCCCTTAAGTTTGTATTCAAAAGAGCTGCAAAGTTTAAAATGGAAATGACAGGCTATCTCTTCCCAATAACCTGCCAGGCAGCGGAACAGGCCTCAGCAACAGTGCAAGGAGATGAAACGACAAAGCCTATTGTTAGAGTGCAGAGAATATTGCTGGAAAATACAGTAATAATAAAAGCACCCAGATTAAACTTCATCCCATATAACAGATATAAATTATAAATAGGCGCATGCTCAGTGAGTCCCCCAAAGGAAAAATTCTGTAAACATGTCGATCCATCAAAAAGAATACCTAACGTCTTGCTGGGGCGCTGTTAAATGCAGCCTCAGTAGGCAATTACAGACTTTACAGGCCTTAAATATATAACCTATTTTCAGGAATGTTTTAGTCCCCTTCCGGTGTACCCCACACAGCCCGTTGTCTTTCTGTCTGATCTCCATTCTCTGGGAAAACTCATGAAGATATAAGATTTATTGTCAATTTGGGGAGTCTGAGGAGAGCTCAACAGCTTGCAATCGATGAGTCGAGGAGACAAGAGGATTTCCCTCATCATATATCCAGGTGTTCTGTCTGAAGTTGTGGGGCGCTCCCGGGAAGAAGCTTTGCGTGGCCCTCGGTGTCAGAAGAGGACAGAAAACAAGTGTTGATGAAAGGGAAAATGTTTAATTACTCCCTATGAGAGGCTGCTCTCTGAGTAAATGCCACCGGTTATGATTAAAATGTTCAGACACCAAGTTAACCTATAAAACCTGAGATGTGAATCTTATTCCCTTGTAAAGGAGGGCCTCCAAGTGCCAAGTTCCAGACAGTTGCCTCCAAGTGCCAAGTTCCAGACTGCCAGCTGTGAGTTATGATAGCCAACCTTGACAGTGAAACAAGTAGGATAATCTGTAGAGATATACCTGTAGTGTTGAGGAATAGAACCTCTTAATTGAGATAAAAGCTAAAGAAACGTAAAAGCTATCACTATTTCATACTAATATCACTCTGTTATTGTATTTAGTTGAACAAATGAAGACCTTTGGTGCCCAGTCGCTGAATACACACTAATATTAAAATGTTTACTTTGATGAGCACACATAAAATGAATCAATGGTAGCCAGGAAAAGTTGAAAATGAACAACAGTCAACAACTCTGCGGGGCTGACACACTCTCCACGGGGGCCACTCTCTCCCTCTTAACATAGCCCACGGATAGGAGAACAAACACACCTGCCTGCTTGTTAGTGAGCCCCAATCAAGTCAGGTACCCCGCAGTGCATACTGACTGAGATTATATTATAGAGCTCAGATTATCTATAGTCATCACACAAAACCTCAAACTCCAAGCAGTCTTCCATCCTATAAAACAATCATGGCCAGAAAGCTCAATAATGTTATAGATGATGTCATGGGTGGAGCAATGAAATGTTACAACTCAACCAGTATAGTGAGATGTGAGAAATTGTGACAGGTTTTTGTCAGTGCATGTGGATGAAATCATCAATCATTCTACAAATGTGGTTTTGAGCTGATCCAAACAATGTGTCTATAATGAGATCCTGAGTCGATGTGTGGAAGCTGAGAGCTGCAGGGACAGGGATACAGAGGTTTACATATGGGAGGAATAGTTGGTATTCATCATGTTGATCACTCCTCTTTCCTACCCTCTCTAGAATCATGTGTAGGCTAAGTGAGAATGGCAGATTTGACAGACCTGAAATTCTTTATTTTTACTCATGTTAGACATGTTAGACATTGCAAATAAGAGTGGAATGTGTGTGTTTGTGCGCGGCTGCGTGCGTGATTGTAAGATAGAGGTAGAGAGAGTAAGACTGATAAGAGAGATCTGTGGCCACAGATAGAGATAGATTGCTGGCCATGGACATCGTTTGTTTGTTTGGTGATGTCGTCATCAGGGACTCACAGTCGTCCACTGTGTCCATTAGAAACTGACAGACTGCTTTCAAAGGGACACAGTTGACTGTAGATGTAACATTCTGAAAGGAAAAAGGGAGAGGAGGACCTCTAGTGCCTACTGATTTCCCAAAACGGATGAAATATAAATAATACAAGAATCAAATTTTAAGCAAGCCTACATTATATGATTTAGCTTACACGTAGCTCAAAAACTTAACTCCCTTCCTTACTTTACATAATTTGACTCAGCAATGAACAATATGGATTGGGAAAAGGTGTCCACTGGGAATACCAGGTCGTTTCAACGAGAATAATTGGGTAATGTTTGGTTGATATTACAACCTATATTCACACACTCAAAAAGACAGCCTAAAGTTTCCCATGTGTTATCACTATGCTTTCAACCATCTAAAAGCACAACCAAATTTCTATAGAAAAACAATGTCAGCTTTTTGGTTTAGTTTCACCCAAATGTCTATCACTGCACTTTTAAACGTTTATAAGCACAGCTAAGTACAAATAGGAATACAATGTCAGATGTATATTTTTTCTTCATAAAGCAGATTATATTAAAGTACTTGGGTGCAAGAGTGATCAATGCCGTTCGAGAGTCTGGGCAGATTATTACGATCTCCATTCATCATCATTGACCAACGCAATGCCATCTTAAACATTCACAATGTATTATATTACATAAGAATAAATGCAGTTACAGTAACCAAAGAATAGGACTTAATAAAATAAAGCCCCTGTAAGTCCAAGCCCTTGGTTCACGACAAACAGTACCAGTCAAAAGGGAACACACCTACTCGTTCAAGGGTTTTTCATTATTTTTTGCTATTTTCTACATTGTAGTATAATAGTGAAGATGTCAAACTATAAAATAACACATATGGAATCATGTAGAAACAAATAAAAAATATGAGATATTTGAGATTCTTCAAAGTAGCCAACCTTTGCCTTGATGACAGCTTTGCACACTCTTGGCCTTCTTTCAACCAGCTTCACCTGGAATGATTTTCCAACAGTCTTGAAGGAGTTCCAACATATGCTGAGCACTTATTGGCTGTTCTTCCATCACTCTGCAGTCCAACTCATCCCAAACCATCTCAATTGGGTTGAGGTCGGGTGATTGTGGAGGCCAGGTCATCTGATGCAGTACTCCATCACTCTCCTTCTTGGTCAAATAGCCTGTATACAGCCTGAAAGTGTGTTTTGGGTCATTGTCCTGTTGAAAAACAAATGATAGTCCCACTAAGCCCAAACCAGATGGGATGGCGTATCGCTGCAGAATGCTGTGGTAGACATGCTAGTTAAGTGTGCCTTGAATTCTAAATAAATCACAGACAGTGTCATCAGCAAAGCACCCCCACACCATCCCAGCTCCTCCTCCATCCTTCATGGTGGGAACCACACATGCAGAAATCATCCATTCAACTACTCTCCGTCTCACAAAGACACATCGGTTAGAATCAAATATCTCAAATTTTGATTCAGCACACCAAAGGACATATTTCCAATGTGCATTGCTTGCCTTTCTTGGCCCAAGCAAGTCTCTTCTTCGTCGTGGTGTCCTTTAGTAGTGATGTCTTTACAGAAATTCGACCATGAAGGCCTGATTCACACAGTCTTTTCTGAACAGTTGACTTTGAGATGTGTCTGTTACTTGAACTCTGAAGCATTTATTTGGGCTGCAATTTCTGAGTCTGTTAACTCTAATAAACGTATCCTGTGGCAGTCCTCATGAGAGAGTTTCATCATCATGCTTGATGGTTTTTGAAACTGCATTTGAATAAACATTCAAAGTTCATGACATTTTCCGTATTGACTGACCTTCATGTCTTAAAATAATAATGGACTGTCATTTCTGTTTGCTTATTTGAGCTGTTCTTGCCATAAAATTGACTTGGTGTTTACTAAATAGGGCTATCTTCTGTATACCAGCCCTACCTTGTCACAACACAGCTGATTGGCTCAAAAAATTCAAAACGTTTACTTTTAACAAGGCACACCTGTTAATTGAAATGCATTCCAGGTGACTACCTATAAAGCTGGTTGAGAGAATGCCAGGCATGTGCAAAGCTGTCATCAAGGCAAAGGGTGGCTACTTTGAAGAATCTCAAATATAAAATCAACACTTTTTTTGTCACTACATGATTCCATATGTGTTTTTTCATAGTTTTGATGTATTCACTATTATTCTACAATGTAGATAAATGTAAAAATAAAGAACCCTTGAATGAGTAAGTGTGTCCACACTTTTGACTGGTGTTGTATACTAAGCTAACATATGGAATTGTTTTTTCATAGTTTTGATGTCTTCACTATTATTCTACAATGTAGATAATAGTACAAATAAAGAAAAACCCTTGAATAAGTAGGTGTGTCCAAACTTTTGACTCATACTGTATACTAAGCTAACACATGGAATTGTTTTAAGATGGTCATACCATGGATAAATTTGGTTATTTATTTTGGAATTTTAGGACCCCTGTAGGTTTTTAAAATGTTGAATCAACCTGTTTTTGCCTAGGGGGTAGAAATGCATTGAATAACACATACATAAATGGTTGTGAAGAGTCTGTCCTATATCTAAGCAATAATTTGACCCATATTTAGTCACTTTGGTTATGCACTTTTTAAACCCTATTCACTTTTGTGCCGGGCAAAACAAGTGAGTGCTAAATGTTCTTGAGGGTCTTACCTGTCAATGTCTTCTTAGTTTGTAGCTCAAATGGTTAGTTCTGGACTGTCGCTTTTGTGAGAAGACATCTTCAAAATTAGGATGTGGGAGTCTGAAATTTCAGACGACTGACGTAAAGTTTGTGGTTGTCGTAGAGCAAAATAAATTATACTGTTATGTTCATGAAAGTGTTCTCTTTCAATGCCCACATTAAAAAGTATGTACACTTTACTATAGTTTAAATACTGTAGTAAAAAAAGAGTGGTATATATTATAGTATTTACTGTAGTGTTTTTTCAGACTGTAGTATTTACTGTAGTGTTTGAGGACTTCACTGTAGTACTTAGTAAAGTGTTTTTGTTTTATTTTCTTTGATATAGAAGTGGGGGGTTTTCTCCTTACTGGAGAAAATACTGAAAGAGATAATCTTCCATATCCTGCAGGAAGGTAGGATTGGGTTCTGAACATAGAGGTCAGAGCTTCTGCTCTTTTCTATAACCATAGGGAACCGTTTCAGGAAACTAGGCGTATGTCGCAAGTCACGACTTCACAGGAGTAGAATTTGAATGTAAACATGTTTTTTATCAAAATGTGTTTTTTTGGCAGAAATGCCTTAATTTCATGCCATCTGTAAATACGAATACAATTGTTAAATGAAGCACCAAGGTGGTTTAGCCAAAGAAAAAGTGAGCAACCTTCCCGCTAGCCATGATTGGCTGAGATAATGAGTGGGCTGGACATACCGATAGTTTGGATTTGTCTGCCATATAGCACGTGTCTGTGTATTGGAGCTGGTCAGCATGTCTAGGTAATCTTGTCGAACGCGTCTTTAAAAAAATGTATTGCATAGGATAACTGCATAAACAGGTGTCCTGTGTGAATTTAAGTATGCTCTCTCTAATTCTCTCTTTCTCTCTTTCTTTCTCTCTCTCGGAGGACATGAGCCCTAGGACCATACCTCAGGACTACTTGGCATGATGACTCCTTGCTGTTCTCAGTCCACCTGGCCGTGCTGCTGCTCCAGTTTCAACTGTTCTGCCTGCGGCTATGGAACCCTGAACTGTTCACCGGACGTGCTACCTGTCCCAGACCTGCTGTTTTCAACTCTCTAGAGACAACAGGAGCGGTAGAGATACTCTTAATGATCGGCTATGAAAAGCCAACTGACATTTAATCCTGAGGTGCTGACTTGCTGCACCCTCGACAACTACTGTGATTATTATTATTTGACCATGCTGGTCATTTATGAACATTTGGACATCTTGGCCATGTTCTGTTATAATCTCCACCCGGCAGTCAGAAGAGGACTGGCCACCCCTCATAGCCTGGTTCCTATAGGTTTCTTCCTAGGTTTTGGCATTTCTAGGGAGTTTTTCCTAGCTACCGTGCTTCTACACCTGCATTGCTTGCTGTTTGGGGTTTTAGGCTGGGTTTCTGTACAGCACTTTGAGATATCAGCTGATGTAAGAAGGGCTATATAAATACATTTGATTTGATTTGATAAACCTAATGTCAAGTTAAAGTGTACTGTTAGCTAGCTAATGTTAGCTGGCTGTCTCGCTAGCTAACGTTATGTGTATGCGCTCCACTTTCTGAAGGACTGATTTTTTTAATCAGTGGAATTCGAGAATGATAGCTAAGGAGATGGAGAAAACACCAGTCTGGATTACATCGTCAAAGGCATCCATGCATGGCAACAGACAGGAGATGCGCCCAACTATGATGTATACTGGTAGTTAGCTACATTTTCAGACATTACACCCTTCTAATTTTGACAGAAAGTGGTTTCCTTTCAAGTGTACTGTTAGCTAGCTAATGTTAGCTGGCTGGGTCACTAGCTAACATTATGTGTATGATATTATTCTTTGTATCTCAGACGCATTTGCTTGACTAGTTATAGCCATAGAACCTGCTTGGTTAGCGACCTGCAGATTCATGCAGGGTAGTAACGTCATGAGTTGTGATTATGGTTAATTGTTTAGCTAGCTAGCTACATGTCTTATGAACAAAAGACTTCACTCCAATTTATTTTATTTTCAAGTTAAAGTGTACTATTCGCTATCTAGCTAACTTTAGCTGGCTGGCTCACTATCTGACGTTACGTCATGCATTGGTATTCATTGTTTACCTAGCTAGCTATCTAGCTAAATATCTTAACAAAATACTCTCGTCTTAGTGTGCGAGAGCGCAGAAAAAATGATGAATTTTTGAATGATCAACACCTGTTGAATATGTTCGGTGTTGGTAAACATCAGCAACCAAGCGTAATTCAATTGTTGCCAGCAGCAGTTATATTCACCAACGCTCTGGATAACATGAAAACTACATAACCAGCTCTGCTAGGGTGAGTAAAACGGTCAGTGTGGGGTGTTCTCTCAGTATGTGTCTGGAAGTAGCTAGCCAATGTTAGCCAGTTAGCTTAACTGTCATTGTGAGGTCAGAGATTTTGGAATAACCCTACTTATTGGGCAGAGCTTCCAGTTTGCGCTCTGAACGCGAAATGCTCTGAATTTACAAATGGACAATTTGACAGCACAGTTGCAGTCACCAACGCACTGGATTACATAACAGCCTAACCAGCTCTGATGGGGCGAGTAATGTTCTGTGAGCTGTTCTCTCTCTCTTAGATGTCTGGAAGTAACTGGCAAGTCAGTACAGAATGGTAGGCTCAACCCTTAAAGAGATGGGTGGGGCTAACGCTTAAGAGGGTGTGAACAATGCTGAATGGCTGTAGACAAAGAAGGGCTCTCCAATAGTTGTATCGAAACATTGAAAGACAGTTTCTCAAAAGTGAGTTTACAAGTTGATGAACTTTCGAAGCAGAATTACTTTCCCATTGTTTCCTTGCAGTTTGTGATATACTGTACCATTTTGTAGCTCTGAGTCTCTACTTTTATTCAATGTAAAACTGAAATTCAAATGTTGCTACATAAGACCGAATCCAGGTGGTGAGTCTTTACTTGGCATTAAGGTGTCTCACTTATGGGACACATACATTGGGATATGGGGGAGGGGAATAGACAGGGCATATGCTAAATAAATACTGTAGTATTTACTATAGTTATAAAAAGTATTGATTTTGCAGCCTGTAGTGTTTTTGCAGACATTTCTGTAGTATTTATGTTTTTGTTTGTGGATAACTACTATTTACTATAGTATTCTACAGTATACTACAAAATGATATACTCAGTACTACACATGATCGAGGGATACTACAGTGCGTAGTATAGTATTCTACAGTACACTACAGTTTCCTACAGAATTCTATAGTAAGTACTGTAGTACTGAGTCACTGGTACCTCCTACTTTAGTTTTTGCATGTAAGCAGGAATCAGGAGGATATAATTCTAGTCAGATTTGCCAAATGGAGGGCAAGAGAGAGCTTTGTATGCGTCTCTGTATGTGGAGTAAAGATGGTCTCGTGTTTTTTTCCTCTGGTTGCACATGTGACATGCTGGTAGAAATTAGGTCAAACGGATTTAAGTTTGCCTGCATTAAAGTCCTGGCCACTAGGAGCACCGCTTCTGGATGAGCATTTTCTTGTTTGTCTCTTACAGCTTGTTGAGTGCAGTCTTAATGACAGCATCGGTTTGTGGTGGTAAATAGACAGCTACGAATAATATAGATGATAACTCTCTTGGTAGATAGTGTGGTCAACGTATCATGAGGTATTCTACCTCAGGCGAGCAATACCTCAAGACTACTTTAAAAAGAGAGCACAGGAGGGGGCTGAGCATTCACCCTCGTGGGGCCCCTGTGTTCACCACCTGGGGGCGGCCTGTCAGGAAATCCATGACCCAGTTGCATAGGGCATGGTTCAGACCCAGGGCCAAAAGCTTAATGATGAGCTTAGAGGGTACTATGGTGCTGAAGGCTGAACTGTAGTCAATGAACAGCATTCTTACATAGGTATTTCTCTTGTCCAGATGGGATAGGGCAGTGCGCAGTGCAATGGAGATTGCATCATCTGTGGTTCTATTGGGGCAGTATGCGAATTGCCACGTGGCTGGTTTTACCTTTACAATCCGTGATTGTCTGAGTCCTTGCCACATTCTGTATGTCTCGTGTGTGAGCCGTTGAATTGCAACTCCACGTTGTCTCTGTATTGGCATTTTCCCTGTTTGAAAGCCTTGTGTAGAGCATAACTGGACTGTTTGTATCAATCATCTTCCCAGTCACCTCTTGCCATGGTTAAATGCGATGGTTTGCACTTTCAGTTTTGCGCGAATGCTGCCATCTATCCATTTTTTTGGTTTGGATCGGTTTTAATCGTCACAGAGGGAACAACATCCCCTATACACTTCCTGATGAGCGTCAATATTATTCTCTGAGGCAACAGAACATGATTCCAATTTGTCAGACTAGCGTTGAATAGACCTTAGCACGGGTACTTCCTGTTTGAGTTTCTGCCTATAGGAACGGAGGAGCAAAATGGAGCCGTGATCTGATTTGCAGAAGGGGGTTGGTGGAGGGCCTTGTAGCCATCCCGAAAGGGAGAGTAACAATGGTAGAGAGTTTTTGATGCGTGAGTAGTTTTGATAAAACTTTGGTAGCATTTTCCTCAGATTAGCTTTATTAAAATCACCAGCTATAACAAATGCTGCCTCATGATGTGCAGTTTCTAGTTTGCACAAGGCCCAGTTCCTTGAGTCCATCATGGTATCGGCTTGAGGGGGAATATGCACGGCTGTGATGACTATAACTTAATATAATTCTCTAAGGAAGTCATGCGGTTGGCATTTGATTGTGAGGTATTCTAGGTCGGGTGAACAAAAGGACTTGAGTTGCTGTACGTTACCACAATCACACCATGAGTAGTTAATCATGAAACATAGACCTCCACCTTTCTTCTTCCCGGAGAGTACTTTATTACTCTCCGCAAGATGTTTTGTAAACCCGGCTGGCTGTAACGATGGGGAGAGTATATCCAGAGAAAGCAATGATTCTGTGAAACAGAGTATGTTACAGGCCCTGATGTCTCTCTGGAAGGAGGTCCTCACACTGAGCTCATCTACTTTATTGTCCAGGTATTGAACATTAGCGAGTGGATTGTGTGCATGCCTCCTGACTAAAACTATTCTGTGTGTATGTAGGGAAATGTCTTGTGGCAAATGGTAGCCTGTTCATCAAACTTACTACAGTACAGTATCTCATCCAAGGAAAGTAAAAGAAGAGCGAAGGCAATGTGAGTGAATAAAAATCCCACACCACTTTAACTTCAGAGCGTGTCCACACAGCATTGAGTGACATGTGGGAGTTTGAACTTGTTTGCATTTCAATCCGCCTGTGGTCTTTCTCGGTGCGCCTGAGGAAGTCAGCCTGGGATGTAAATAATGAATAGGGCTTGGCTAAAAGCAACGCTGCTATAATGTGAGAAGCCAGAGCAGCCCTGTTATTAGCTAGGGTAAATAATACATTTAAGTGTGTGGGTAGAGGGTGTGGGTTAAACAGAGATGTAATGTTGACCCCCAGGAACACAGGCATGGATACATGCTGGGTAACACTGCAGGTTCCAGAGAGCCTCCGCCTTGAACGTATACTCACACACTAAGGTCATATCAAGCTGAAGTGATTGCAATAATCAGAAGGAATATTCATGCGGTGACCATGGTACAGTGCATACTGAATAAAGGGGAATATAGTCTGAGACAGAGCCATATATTTCATAACTCCTCTAAATATAGGGCTCTGGTCTGAGGCATATATTCTGCAGTGATACTTGAATTTTCGATGGCTAATCTTCTCATCAATAAGTTAAAATGATTTTTTATATCCTTTGGGTAAAGGTAATTTCACTTGTTTAAACGTGCCAACTGTAATCAATGTGTTCTGGGTGATTATTCCAAACTGTGAGACTGCTCCAAACTGAAACAAAACAAAAAGTTACTCGCTAAACTTGGAGAGAAAGTGGAGCTGCCACTGCCGCGAGGTTGGTCTTATTTTAGTTGTAAATTAAAGTGCTCATAAGAAGCGGATCTGATCTGAGCCAACGTGATTTGTAGGCAGAAAAGGCTTGTGTGATATCCGTTTTCCACTTTGAGGGCACTAACAGCAGCGCATTTTCCCGTCACGGAACATCAATAATAAATGGTATTGTCTAATAGTGTTTAAAGATTCAGACCAACGACCAGACCAGCCTTTATCAATGTGACATCACTTCCTCTGTGTGAAAGAGGGGGAGGGAGGAGGGAGGGAAAGGGACGGTGGTTCATCGTTGTTCCAAGGGGGAAGGTGTTTAGGGTGACACCCACAGGAGACATAAAAGGCAAGCCAAAGAGTAAATAGGTTTACTGTAGGTCCCAACTCCATTACTGCAGGGTGGTTTGATTTAATAAGGCCACAGTGACAGGGCCATCTTCCTGCTGCTCCTCCACAAGGTTTCACTGAGATTGACTTCGTACAGCCCCAGTGATTAGATTATTCAAAGCCAGCCCTGGTAGGCAGCAGCAGGTAGGCAGCAGCAGCCTTTGTCAATATCTTACATTGAAAAGGATGGACGTTTGGATTTAAAAAAAAGAAAATGTAGGGACAGAGACAAAATTAAAATGAATGATATTTGTAATAATATTTGGAAGATAAATACACAACGTAGAGTTTGAAAGAACTATAAACTAGACTACTAATGGTCAATAGTGCATTGTAAATAGGAGTTTGGTTTCAGTTCAACATCTGTTAGGATCTGTGGAATGGCACTCCCGAACGTGACCTGTTCTACGTTGGCCATGTTTTCATTGGTCTGTACATTGAGTCTGGAGTGGAATACTTGTTATTTGGCCATTGGCCAAGTTGTCCTGCAAGGACTTCTGATTGGTCAACCCTAGGCTTGGGTGGGGGGTTATAAGTGGCATCCTGTGCTTTGTTCTGGGAAAAAAGCTGATTTGTCCTCTCTGAATGAACACATTTTTCTCCCCCTGATTTGCTTTGGAATTTGTGTTATTAAAGAATAACATAAATTGCTCACAGATTTAATAAAGAAGTTAGGTCCTTAACATTTAGATACAGTATATCTACTGACTCCAAGTGAAGAGGCTTTCAGCCAGTACTGAAAAAATAATTTCCAGTGTTGTGATGATCTGTATTCTGATTGGACAGAGCTTAAAAGAGGCAATCAGCAGTTGCTACATCCAGTTTTGGACTTGGTCAGTCTTTGCATCCATAGCTCTGTCTATAAATTTGAGACTGGTTACATTTCTCCAGCCCCATCCCTCAGCTTTTTACGGAAACGGGATGAGAAAAAGGTTGTTAATGTTTCTACTACTGATTGTCGCTTTGTTCAACAAGTTTGATTGAAACAGGAATAGAAAGAAAGTTATTGACAAGACTGTATAGACTAAGGTGGTCATGTTAAAGCAGCATTATCGAGAGTGAACCTGCAAGTAAGCATTTAATTGCACTGCGTTGTGTTTTGACCGGCTTACATATCACCAAGGGATCAGGGTTGGTGTTGATCTTTTCTTCTCTCATAATGACAGGAAAAACGTCCATGAACAAATGTTTTGCTGCCCTAATACGCCAAACTCCTCTCTTCCACATGGGTACAGTGGACAAGGCCAATAACAATAATGTTGTTTCACATAACAATCTAAAGCAAATGCAATGTACAGTATTAAATGTAAATGTACAGTAGCCTATTGGCCTTCTCAATGACAGCCAGGCATTGTACGTGACGTGCACTTGTGAACAGCTATGTCGTGTCTCTGACTGATTAAATTATATGACAAGCTATTTTATCAAATCGATGACCTAATGTTTGATTGATTACGTGATTGAATTAAACCATGCAACAATTAACTCGTTAATAACCTAGGGCACCACGGAAGAGTGTTTATAGAGCTGCTGTCTTCCGGATAAACTCTTAAATATCTGAAGATCTTTTATGTCAGTCAATTATTAATCGTCACCTTAATCGTCACCTTATCGTCACCTTATTCAGTCTCAACTGAACGTCGTAAAATGATTGGTTATTGGTATCTTCACCCACCCTGGCTAGCAAGTTGAATCAGCAATACAAAAATTGGCTTAATTATTTATTTACTAAATACCTAAATAATCTCACAGAATTACATATACACAGGATGGATTACTAATCATGTCATAAAATAAAAAGTCCCTAGCGGACGAAACCGATATGACGGCTGGTTACATAAAGAAAGGGGGTTGGGTTTGAATGAAAGAGTGGGAAGACTGAGGGTCAAAGGGGATTGGGTCTCTATCAGACTGTGAGAAGCTATGCCACCGTAAATACAGAATCTTATGCATTCTAATAACCGCCCATTCGGAAAAGGAAAATGTAAGATATATATTAACACTGAGCTGCGCTTCGATAGATGGGTCGAAGATGGAAGACTGGTTTAATCAGCAGAGATCGCCATTGTCGATTGAAAATTCTTTCTGGTCGTAGTGTTATAGAGCGCATCCGTTGTACCCTGTCGTTCTTATTAGGAGAAAGTCTGTCCTTTCCTAGGCCATGTACGTTTACAGCTGCAGCTGATAACTCGACCTCTAGGACGTATCACTTCTTCTTTAGTGAATAAGATTTCAAAGTTCATACCGTTTTGCCAAAATCGGCTCATGCTGAATTCTGGATGATCTAGTAGAAATTCATTTTTTCCAGCGTTGTGATTGTCACCTCCACATGATCTGGTCTCATGTAAAAAGTGTTATGGAGAGTGTACTGTATATTGAACTATTCACAACCACAGCTCACGCTGGGGTTTGCTTAGTCTGATGTGAATTTGGTCATGGAGGCTTTTATACCGGAGAAGAGAAGAGCGTGTTTCATCCCTCTCCAACCAATGTCTGCTCACTTGGGTGTGGCCACTGAGTGAGCATACTTTAATTATGAAAACAATTCCGTCATTTAGAAGGCTAAAATTACATTGAATCTTTTCACAAATGGCTTCATATTTAAATATTTAAGTTGCACAACAATTCCATGTCAATCGGACAGCTAGAATGTGTAGAATTCCCAAGATACAATTTACGTTGTCCTGTCATCAGTAATAATGTCCCAGACAACAACTGATCTGACATTATATTCTTTAAGTACAAATGGATACATTCAACTGGTTGGATTACAGAAAAATTGTTCCATTCCCAACCTTTTGATGTTACTGTATTGCAAACCAACCAGGATTTTCAAAAGTCCAATTTTGTAGAGTGGAGAGAGAAGGGGGAAAGGTATTTATGGGGGGTCATAACCGGTGGGGGGAAGAGAGGGTTTTATGACCCTCACCCAACAGGGCAAAGTCATGACAGCTAACAATACAATATTGCCAAAATAGTACAAACAAAAAACTCATGACATAACTGATAATGACAGGAAAAACGTCCATAAAGAAAATGCTGTGCTGCCCTTATACGCAACTCATCTGCAAAATACAAAGTTTCAAGTTTAATGTCACGTGCACACGTACAGTGAAATGCCTTTCTTGCAAGCAAAAAAAACTACAAGGAAAGGGGACATGAATAGCCATGCAAGCCCAATGGCGACATGTACAGTCAAATGTACAGTACTGGGTGGCACGTACAGTATTAAAAAATGGACTAAAAAAAGGTTCATAAATGTCTGAAATGCATATATATATCCCAATAAAATGGTGGGAGATCATTATTATACACTGTCAATGATATAAGCTCATGAATGTTTTAAAATATAGGATTGATTTTGATTTACATGGGTGTAACGGTCGTCTGTTGAAGAAGGTGTGGACCAAAGAGCAGCGTGGGAAGTGTTCATACTTTTATTTCAACTGAACACTAAATAACAAAAATCACAAAGAGAATGAACAAAACCGAAACAGTCCTGTCAGGTGCAGAAACACAAAACAGAAAATAACTACCCACACAAACCCTGTGGGAAAAAGCTACCTAAGTATGGTTCCCAATCAGAGACAACGATAGACAGCTGTCCCTGATTGAGAACCATACCCGACCAAAACAAAGAAATACAAAAACAACAATTTTACATAGGTACAGTAGAAAGGGAAGAGGTAAGGGGGGCAGTGGATGTTTATGAGGGGGAATACAGAAGGAGAAGGCAGTCTGCAACATTCAACAGGGCACTTACAACAATCAAATGAATGTACTGTAATATCAGGAACACTTAAAACCTGTTGGTACTAGGTGGCAGTATTTTCATTTTTGGAAAAAAAACATTCCCGTTTTAAACGGGATATTTTGTCAGGACAACATGCTAGAATATGCATATAATTGACAGATTTGGATAAAAAACACTCTCGTTTCCAAAACTGTAAAGATATTGTCTGTGAGTATAACAGAACTGATGTTGCAGGCGAAAGCCTGAGAAAAATCCAATCCGGAAGTGCCCCAGGTTTTGAAAGCACTGCGTTCCAATTAGTCCCTATTCAGCTGTGAATGTGCCATCAACGAGCATACGCTTTCTACGTATTCCCCAATGTGTCTACAGCATTGTGACGTAGTTTTCCGCATTTCTGTTGAAGACTAGCCCTAGGCGGCCACATTGCGTAAGTGGTCACATGGTGGCTCCGAGAGAGATTCCCGCGTAAAATACAGAGGTAGCCATTACTCCAATCGGTCCTATTGAAAAACGAATTGTCCCAACGGATATATTATCGAATAGATATTAGAAAAACACCTTGAGGATTGATTATAAACAACGTTTGCCATGTTTCTGTCGATATTATGGAGCTAATTTGGAATATTTTTCGGCGTTGTGGTGACCGCAATTTCCGGGCGATTTCTCAGGCAAACGTGAAGAACAAACGGGAGCTATTTCGCCTACAAAAATAATATTTTGGGAAAAAATTAAATTTGGCTATCTACCTGGGAGTCTCGTGAGTGAAAACATCCAAAGTTCATCAAAGGTAAATGATTTAATTTGATTGCTTTTCTGATTTCTGTAACAAGGTTGCCTGCTGCTAGCAAGGTAGCCTATGCTAGGCTATCGATAAACTTACACAAATGCTTGTCTAGCTTTGGCTGTAAAGCATATTTTGAAAATCTGAGATGACAGGGTGATTAACAAAAGGCTAAGCTGTGTCTCAATATATTTCATTTGTGATTTTCATGAATAGGAATATTTTCTAGGGATATTTATGACTGATGCGTTATGCTAATTAGTTTCAGGCAATGATTACGCTCCCGCATGGGAGTTACAAAAGGATTATTAATATGTGTACCATGTTTATCTTGCATATGACCAATACCCTTGGTTTGATTACTTCTACTTAATTGGGTTCTGTCTCCACATTATTCAGTTAATATTGAAATAACCCCTAAACCACACTAATCTCTTAGTTACCGCTAATAGATTCATTAGCCTAATTATTTGATGATCTTGTAAATCTCATAGAAGCATAATTCACAACGGTGTGCATGAATGACTAAGCTCGGGCCAGAAACCGAAAGGTTGCTGGATCGAATCCCAGAGCTGACAAGGTAAAAACCTGTCATTACCATGGGCGCCAAAGATGTGGATGTCAATTATGGCAGCCCCCGCACCTTTCTGATTCAGAGGGGTTGTGTTAAATGCGGAAGACACATTTCAGTTGAATGCATTCAGTTGTACAACTGATTAGGTTTCCCCTTTCGCCCTTCATTCATGCCAGTAAAACTAGCTGCAATCTAGAAACCAAAATCAACTCTCAAAACAATGTTTTCATACATACAGTGCAGCAGACCCACCAATATATTTAAATGACGCAGTTTGTAATTTGCAGTGAATTAGTAAATCAAAGTGATTGCCTTGAGCAGCCTTTACTCCATTTCAATCACGCACTAATTACTGTAATTAATGTCTAAAATGCATTTCACTCTCGTGTTGTCTCTACCTCCCTCTCTTCCTCCCTCCCTCCAATTCTCTACCCAAAATTACCATTACTTATTCTCTTTCTCCTTCTATACACTAAAGGAAGATTTATTCTGTCACACAATTTCTGAAAGGTGAAAATTGCACACGTGTGCTTATGCACATGCATGTGTGCGCGTGCACAACCGCACACAAGCACACACTCACACACTCACACACCCACTGTCACTCAAGAAAATTGGTTCTGACAGGCATGACATCGGGCTCCTCGTCTCTCCAGAATTCCTCTAATAAGTGGAAATTAAGTTTAGATTAGAAAATAACTTAACTAAAAGGTTATTCAAATTGGATGACATGCCTGAAAATCCCTGCAACCAGTCTGACGTAACATTGGGGAAGTATACAATCTTAGAAAAAAAGGTGCTATCTGGATCTTTAAAGGGTTCTTCGCTGTTCCCGTACGAGAACCCTTTTTGGATCCAGGTAGAATCTTTTCCACAGATGGTTCTCTATAGAACCCAAAAAGGTTCCACCCGGAACAAAAATAGTTCTCCATTGAAGACAGCCGAATAACCCTTTTTTCTAAGAATTTAGAATGAGCTTCCCTTGAGATCATCTTAAAATACCAGGCAAATCACAGCATAAATGTCCCTTTCCTCTATCAAAGGGATAAAGTGGCTCTTATCCCTGTCACAGGTTAATAGTCACAGGTTAATGTCACAGGTTAATAGGGATAAGAGCCACTGGTAACTCCCATTCAGAACACTAATGACCTCATCTATACATTGAAGTCACCTAACCACTTAAATTATTTCTCCCTTTACCACTATAGGACTAAATGTCCACAGTTGGCAGAGTCATAGTCTGCTGCTCATAGCTATCTATTGATTGAGCGCCACTTCTGCCCACCCTACCAGCCTCCACCAGTGCTAACAGGAGCCCACCTCTTTATTAATCTCTCCCTCCTGTCTCACCTCACTCCATCACATTCACCCACATCATGAACTTCCTCTCTCACTGTACACTCTTAGAAAAAATGTGCTGTCTAAAACCTAAAAGCTGTCCCCTTTGAAGAACCCTTTTTGGTTCAAGGTATAACAATTTTGGGGTTCCAGGTAGAACCCTTTCCACAGAGGGTTCTACATGGAACCCAAAAGAGTTCTACCTGGAATCATAAAGGGTTCTACATGGAACCAAAAAGGGTTATCCTATGGGGACAGCCAAATTACCCTTTTGGAACCTTTTTTTCTAAGAGTCTCTCCACACTAGTGTGAGGTAGCTAGCGAGGATAGAGCTCTAACTCTCCTCTCAGCTGTCTTTGATGTGGGACCCGGGGGCACTCTGGGGCCCTGACACTGATGAGGCACGAGGCCTAGGGTAGACATACAGTCAGCCAGCAATTGTGCAAGTTCTCCCACTTAAAAAGATGAGAGAGGCCTGTAAATTTACATAATAGGTACACTTCAACTATGACAGACAAAATGAGAAAACAAAATCCAGAAAATCACATTGTAGGATTTTTAATAAATTTAGTTGCAAATTATGGTGGAACATAAGAAAAGCAGATGTGATGAATGAAATCAAACAAAATAAACAGGAATACTGAAAGTTGAGTTGAATGTTTCTGTCTAGCCAACTAAATGCAGGCCTGTGACCCACAACTGTTGAAATATTTACACACACACTTTGTCTGGCAGTTCACTAGGGAAATGTCAGAAATGTCTGTTAGTGGAAACTGCTGAGCGACAAAGCAAACGGTGGGATATCTACTGACCATTGAAACCGACAGGATAGAAACCTTAGAACCCTGTTCTTGAACCATCTGAATCCCAGGTGAGTCTGCAGTACTGTTTAGGATTATCTTTCAAAGAAAAAGCGTTCCATGGAGAAAAAAGTGCTGAACTTCCAGGCCAAGGCAGGGTTCTGGAGCTGTCCAGAGATAAGGATGGAGGGAAGGAGAGAGGAGAGGAGAGGATGGAGAGGAGAAGAGTATATTGTGCTCTCGGGCGGCAGGTAGCCTAGCGGTTAGGAGGATTATGCCAGTAACCGAAAGGTCGCTGGTTTAAATCCCTGACCTGGCAAGGTTTACAAAATATGCAGTTCTGTCCTTGAACAAGGCAGTTATCCCCGAACAACAACTGGTCTTCAGGTGCCTATGACGTCGATTAAGGCAGCCCCCCCGGATCTCTCCGATTCAGAGGCGTTGGGATAAATGTGAAAGAAACATCCTGGTTGAATGTAATTTAGTTGCGCAACTGACTAGGAATCCCCTTTCCCCTTAGAATAAAAGGTGCTATCTAGAACCTAAAAGGGTTCTTCTGCTGTCCCCATAGGATAACCCTTTTTGGTTCCAGGTAAGTTTTTTTGGTTCCACAGAGGGTTCTACATGTGTTCTATGTGGAACCAAAAAGGGTTCTCCCTGGTGCTGAAAAGGGTTCTCCTTTAAGGACAGCCGAAAACCCTTTTGGGACCTTTTTTTCTAAGTGTGTAGCTGCAGGCATTCAGAATAGCATACGGCACAGATAAGCCAGCAGAGGCTGATTTTTGCTTTGAAGGGGATATCGATACACGCACACACAAACATACACAAACACACATGCTCTCTCACACACACACAGACAGACAGACAAACAAGCACACATATTTTATGATCCATCGCTATTTTATTACCCTCTTCATTATCATTCTTACATCAGATGGAAGGAGAGGCAAAGCTACTGTGAAAGTTCACTTGTTATCTCTTTTCTTCTGAAGTGCAATCTGATGTCAACTGCCTTCATGTATTTACAGTGTTTATGTGTGTGTGTAAGTATGTGTGAGGGAATGTGGCATGGCAGCCTCTCCACACACTATTGCACTGTTATGACATTGCCTTGCACTGGTCCTATAAATATCTCATGGCAGAACACCTGTTCTCAAAGGACACACACACACACACACACACACACACACACACACACACACACACACACACACACACACACACACACACACACACACACACACACACACACACACACACACACACACACACACACACACACACACACACTCCTGAAAAGGCACAACAAAATGTTAAGATCTGTGAAGACTCATTAAATCAGAGCTGTTTCTGGCGAGAGACTCAGGTTTTCGTGCTTTGATTTGGTCTTTTTTTTTTCAAACTGCAAAACTTTTCACTACCTTTTCACCACCTTTTCTTCTGTTTAAATTTTGATGACAATAGATTTTTCAGATGTTTGACAGCTTTTCTCTTTCTGCCAGGTGGATGGGATGAGTGGAAAAACTGAAGTCCCACTGGTAACAGGTATCAGGGTTGCTTGGTGGTTTCATCATGCTCTGCTGACACACCCTGTGGGGGCTATATGAAGTACAGGTATCCATCAAACTTGACCATTACAAGATATTTCACCTCAGTCAGGTTGTGCCTGAGGCCAACCATGGGTGTAAGGCATGATAATGATGGTGGATCACACACACACACATTCTTGATGCACAAGCATATACACCAGACACACCCGCACCCACACACACAGTGTTTTGATCTCTATATTACACATGTTTTCTGCTTGCTATGATATCTCTTTATCTAAAGCAGGTGTACCTAAAATAGACATTATTATTCCCTCCCCATTCCTTTGACCTGTTGACATTCTTTCTCCACAATTTTCTGAGGAATGAGTGCGTTGCTGTAGAATCATGCAGAGGGCATATAGCAGATAGGCAAAATATGTTTGACACAAGGTCTGACAAGGTCCGGGAGTTGGCATCTCTGTAAGGTGTATAAGGTCAGTCAGAGCAGAAGAAACACAGCTCGCCATCTATCCACAAGTTAACACTATGAGCACGAACACACCACGCCCAGCGTTAAAGGCCAGAGTTCTTATAATCCTAATGAAAGTAGTCTTCACCAAAGAAAACTAAAGGTAGAATCTGACCCGGCATCAGTTAATAAGCTCAATCAAGGGCACTTTACCTGGCTTCTAGACAGAACCAGAAACCATCTATAACTGGACCTGACTGAAGGACTCCATGATTCAGAATATATGCTGGAGGCAGAAGGACAATACATTGCTTATCACTGCTTGTTCGTGTTGTTTTTCATTCGTTGAATTCCTTTTTGAGTAAGTGACTTTTTGCAAAGAAGCCAAGACAAGAGACTTGAAGCTGAATTGACCCTGTTGTTGTGAATTATAGATGTGCAAAAATAATCAACTAAAACGTTTTCTTCTGAGGCCTCATCCCCATCAATACTTTAGTTTCCATCAGAATAATAGCTGTAATGTTTTTTCAGGGATTGTCGCAATGATTTATATTTAATATGCAACAGCGGGCAGCATGAGAATAGTACAGTGCTTCTCAGCAATGTGTTCTTTATAACAGATACATTGAAGAGGAGAGGAATAGAAAACCAGGGGCGCTCCTAGGATTTGAAGACATTGGGGGCTTGGCACAGAGCCAGTAGGGGAGTCCTCCCCCAGCCCAAAACAAGGAAGTTCAACAGCGAAATGCATGGATTTGGTGCAAATTGAACACTGAAAGTAACTTCACCTTATCACCTGCCACAGCAGACATATCAGTACTCAATTACAGTAGCTACTGTGGGTCTCTCAACTCTGGAACATTCTCTACGCTCTACTCTGGAACACATACATCTACAGGATATTCCCAAAAACCTCCATACCACTCAACAACTTCAAACATAGACACTGACCTGTCCAATGAGCCACACTGATTAAAGAATCCCAGTACGCAAACACCCTCGCCCTCTCTCTCTCACACACACACACACACACACACACACACACACACACACACACACACACACACACACACACACACACACACACACACACACACACACACACACACACACACACACACACACACACACACACACACACACACACACACACACACACACACACACACACACGGTGCAAGAAGTAGAATCCATTGAGCAGCTTTAAGTGTTTGTCTACTGTTTTCCTAAGATGCTGGGTTCTTTAACTGAAGCGTGCTTATAATAAACGGAACAGATTTATTACATGTTCTCCTTAATAGATTCCTTAATAGAACCATGGCAGGTAGCCTAGTGGTAAGAGCAACGGGCCAGTGATCAAAAGGTTGCTGGATTGAATCCCTGAGCTGACAAGGTAAAAATCTGTTGTTCTGCCCCTGGCCAAGGCAGTTAACCCACTGTTTCTTGGAAGGCTGTCATTGTAAATAAGAATTTCTTCTTAATTGACTTGCCTAGTTAAATAAAAAAACATTCCATTTGACACCCAGCCCAATATATCATTGAACTTTACCTGCCCATGCATCTCGTAATCCAATAATTTCAATGCCAGAAACAGAATCCCCATTGTCACGTTTTTATTCAAATAATTCAAACCCTGCATAGAAATCCCATTGGCTACTTGCAATCATTTAAACTTAAACTCATTAAAGCATTAGACATTTCTCAGTACACCACACTCCTCCCTGGAAATTCTCACTTCCTCTGAAAACATCCTTGATGAACATGATGGGTTTTCCAAAACCGTTTTTCACATACAATGCCTTGCGAAAGTATTCGGCCCCCTTGAACTTTGCGACCTTTTGCCACATTTCAGGCTTCAAACATAAAGATATAAAACTGTATTTTTTTGTGAAGAATCAACAACAAGTGGGACACAATCATGAAGTGGAACGACATTTATTGGATATTTCAAACTTCTTTAACAAATCAAAAACTGAAAAATTGGGCGTGCAAAATTATTCAGCCCCCTTAAGTTAATACTTTGTAGCGCCACCTTTTGCTTTGATTACAGCTGTAAGTCGCTTGGGGTATGTCTCTATCAGTTTTGCACATCGAGAGACTGAATTTTTTTCCCATTCCTCCTTGCAAAACAGCTCGAGCTGTAGCTGAAGTATTACTCATACACTTTACTTCTGGCCAGTGTGAGTATGTATCCGGAACAACTAAGAACTGGTGCTTTCCCTTTTCAGCAAAATCGATATGGATGCGCTGCCAGGGCCGCTCAGGCCATTTCCAAGGATACACTAACGCAAGGTCCGGCATACACTATCGGTCCAAAGTTTTAGAAAACCTACTCATACTCAGGGTTTTTCTTTATTCTTACTGTTTTCTACATTGTAGAATAATAGTGAACGCATCAACACTATGAAATAACATGAATCATGGAATCATGAAGTAACCAAAAAAGTGAAATAGCCACCCTTTGCCTTGATGACAGTTTTGCACACTCTTGGCATTTTCTCAACCAGCTTCAACTGGAATGCTTTTCCAACAGTCTTGAAAGAGTTCCCACATATGATGAGCACCTGTTGGCTGCTTTTCCTTCACTCTGTGGTCTGACTCATCCCAAACCATCTCAATTTGTTTGAGGTCTGGGAATTGTGGAGACCAGGTCATTTGATGCAGCACTCCATGACTCTCCTTCTTGGTCAAATAGCCCTTACTCAGCCTGGAGGTGTGTTGGGTCATTGTCCTGTTGAAACAAATTATAGTCCCACTAAACCCAAACCAGATGCTGGTTAAGTGTGCCTTGAATTCTAAATAAATTACAAGCAGTGTCACGCGCAAAGCACCCCCACACCATAACACCTCCTCCTCCATGCTTTACGGTGGGAAATACACATGCAGAGATCATCCGTTCGCTCACCACCCTACCTCGCACAAAAACAGCGGTTTGAACCAAAATTCTCCAATTTGGCTCCAGACCAAAGGACACATTTCCACTGGTCTAATGTTAATTGCTCGTGTTTCTTGGCCCAAGCAAGTCCCTTCTTACTTTTGGTGTCCTTTAGTAGTGGTTTCTTTGCAACGATTCGACCATGAAGGCCTGATTAACACAGTCTCCTCTGAACAGTTGATGTTGAGATGTGTCTGTTACTTGAACTCTGTGAAGCATTTATTTGGGCTGCAATTTAACTCTAATGAACTTATCCTCTGCAGCAGAGGTAACTCTGGGTCTTCCATTCCTTTGGAGGTCCTCATGAGAGCCAGTTTCATCATAGCATTATGTTTTTTGCAACTTTCAAAGTTCTTGAAATGTTCCATATTGACTGACCTTCATGTCTTAAAACTTCTGATGGATAGGGGGCAGTATTCGGAAGTTTGGATGAATGAGGTGCCCAATGTAAACTGCTTGTTACTCAGGCCCAGAGGCTAGGATATGCATATAATTGGTAGTGTTTGATAGAAAACAGTCTAAAGTTTCCAAAACCATTAAAATAATGTATGTGAGTATAACAGAACTGATATAGGTGACGAAAACCCGAACCCGAACTTACTATTCTCCGTCTTAAATTTGATTGTTTATTTACATATTAGGGTACCTGAGGATTGATTACAAACGTTGTTTGACTTGTTTGGACCAAGTTTATTGGTAACGTTTGGGATGTAATTTCGTTTTGTTTTGCATGTATTTTGAACGAGGGGAAACCGGTGGATTATTGAATGAAGCGTGCCAACTTAACTGACATTTTTGGGATATAAAGAAGGACTTTATCGAACAGAACAACCATTTGTGTTGTAGCTGGGACCCTTTGGATGTTAAACAGAGGAAGACTTTTTATCGCTATTTTTGACTCTGCTTGGTTGGAAAATGTTATTTTTATTGCTTTTGTACGTGGGGCGCTGTTAATTGAGTATCTTACATGTGTGATTTAACCTCTTAGGTCGACCCGACATGCAGGCATCCCATCTAGACATCTGGAAATGCAAATGCGCTACGCTAAATGCTAATAGCACTCGTTAAAACTCAAACGTTCATTAAAACACACATGCAGGGTACTGAATTAAAGCTACACTCGTTGTGAATCCAGCCAACAAGTCAGATTTTTAAAATGCTTTTTGGCGACAGCATGAGAAGCTATTATCTGATAGCATGCAACACCCCTAAAGACCCGCAGGGGACGTAAACAAAATAATTAGCATAGTCGGCGCCACACAAAATGCAGAAATAAAATATAAAACATTCATTACCTTTGACGATCTTCTTTGTTGGCACTCCTAGATGTCCCATAAACATCACTATTGGGTCTTTTTTTCGATTAAATCGGTCCATATATAGCCTAGATATCGATCTATGAAGAGTGTGTGATCAAGGAAAAAAACAGCGTTTTATAACGCAACGTCATTTTTTAAAATTAAAAAAGTCGACGATACACTTTCACAAAACACTTTGAAATACTTTTGTAATGCAACTTTGGGTATTAGTAAACGTTAATAATCGATCAAATTGATCACGGGGCGATGTATATTCTATAGCTCTACGTCTTGAAATATTGGGCTGTCTCTTCTTCGTTTGACCAAGAAACAAAGCCTAGGCAATTGACAAGACTGGTGACATCCTGTGGAAGCTGTAGGAATTGCAATCTCGGCGCATTGATATATTTTCCAATTTTCAGTGATCAGATTTTCCTGCGCTTTTCGATGAAATACACGTTCTGTTATAGTCACAGCCGTGATTTAACCAGTTTTAGAAACGTCTGAGTGTTTTTTATCCACACATACTAATCATATGCATATACTATATTCCTGGCATGAGTAGCAGGGTGCTGAAATGTTGCGTGATTTTTAACAGAATGTTCGAAAAATTAGGGGGTAGGATCAACAGGTTAATGAAAGTTTTAATTTTATAGCATTTTATTTGAATCTGGTGTTCTGCATTACCCCTGGCAATTGGCCAGTTGAGACGCTAGCATCTCCCTATCCTCAAGAGGTTTTAAGCTTATACTATTCTAAATAAAACGAATGTTTTGAACACGACTGCAAAAAGTGTAGCTTACAATATCCTAAATAGTGTGCCTTCAACTGAATGGTCAATAGTTCCCTACTCTACCTGCTATTCGTTAGGTGAAACTACATGTACAAAATCCTAACTGTACTTGTAAGGTCAGTGTTTGAAAGAAGCTTGGAAGTTCTTGACGCTACCCATCACTGTAGCGGGATAATTGTCATCAACAACCCCTGAATTGCATAGCGCCACATTCAAATAATATTACTAATATTTATACCTACGTTTGTTTGGTGCGTTATGTTCAGAAATCCACAGGAAAGAGCGGTCACGACAACGCAGACAAATTCAAAATAGTATCCGTAATGTCCCCAGAAACATGTCAAACGTTTTTTATAATCAATCCTCAGGTTGATTTAAAATATATAATCGATAATATATCAACCGCAACTTTGTCAGTAGGAGAGGGAGAATCAATGGCTGCCCAAACTCTGTTGCGTGAGCAAAAGTCATGCGAACACCTGACGTGATGTTATCTTTCTTGCTCATTTTTCAAAATAAAAGCCTGAAACAATGTCTACAGACTGTTGACACCTTGAGGAAGCGATAGGAAAATTAATCTGGTTGATATCCCTTTAAATGGAGCAAAGGCAGGCTATGGAACATGGAGCTTTCAAAATAGAAGCCACTTCCTGGTTTGATTTTCCTCAGATTTCGCCTGCAATATCAGTTCTGTTATACTCACAGACAATATTTTGAAAGTTTGGGAAACTTTAGAGTGTTTTCTATCCTAATCTGTCAATTATATGCACATTCTAGCATCTGGTCCTGAGAAATAGGCCGTTTACTTTGGGAACGTTATTTTTCAAAACATAAAAATAGTGCCCCCTAGCTTCAAGAGGAAAGCACCAGAACCATGGCGAAATCATTGGGATTACACAGTTTGAAAAAGCACGTGATCCAACTAAGCTTCAAACGTCATTGATGACATTCTTCTGATAAAGTGATACATGAATTGGCACACTGCTTCGAATTTAGCTGCTTAGCAATTCTGAAGCATGTCTCGGAGCTCCGGTATAAAACATGTCACATTAAGAAATGTTCAAATAAGGCTTTTTATTTTACCAGGCAAGTCAGTCAATGAATGCCTAGCAACAGTGTGTTAACACCCTGTTCAGGGGCAGAACGACAGATTGTACCTTGTCAGCACAGGGGTTTGAACTTGTAACCTTGCAACCGGTTACTAGTTCAATGCTCTAACCACTAGGATAACCTGCTGCCCTTTTAACTCAAAGGAAGTTAAAAACAAGAGATAAATGTAAATGTTGATTGTTAATTCAAAATGACACTGAAAATAGTAAAATAGCAATTGCAGTTACATTTAAACTCTGGGAATTTAATATTTACTTTGAACACAAAATAGGGGGGACCTAACCCCAAAATAATGTTCAGTTTGAGTCCATGGGAGTTTAACTATTGCGCTTTCTGTGTAGAGTACTCCATCACCACCACCCCACCCTCTTCAAATCAAATCAAATGTTATTTGTCACATGCACATGGTTAGCCGATGTTTAATGCGAGGGTAGCGAAATGCTTGTGCTTCTAGTTCCGACAATGCAGTAATAACCAACGAGTAATCTAACCTAACAATTCCACAACTACTACCTTATACTGTACATAGTCTATTGGTAAATAGACCACCCATTTTTACCTACCTCATCCCCATACTGTTTTTATTTATTTACTTTTCTGCTCTTTTGCACACCAATATCTCTTCCTGTACATGACCATCTGATCATTTATCACTCCAGTGTTAATCTTCAAAATTGTAATTATTCGCCTACCTCCTCATGCCTTTTGCACACAATATATATAGACTCCCCTTTTTTCTCTACTGTGTTATTGACTTGTTAATTGTTTACTCCATGTATAACTCTGTGTTGTCTGTTTACACTGCTATGCTTTATCTTGGCCAGCAAGAGCCTTACCCGGGAGTACAGCAATTGTCTCTCTCTTCCTGTCTCGCAGTCATTCTAACATGTATTGTATGTAACCACTCAAATTCATTCAAACTGTTACGGATGCAGGCACCGATTGACTGTATAGTCCCTTTTGTTACTTGTCCAATTCTTGAATCTTGTCTGGGATTTATATTTTAGATGGCACACGTGTGATGTGTATCTTATACTTGAATAAAAATGTATTCACTCTGGACATTAGACTTGCATTTATTTTAGACCTTTTTAATCATAAGCTCTTAGTGTATTTGTCTTGATGTTTCCACAGAAGTTAGTAAACATGTGAAGACCAACGTGACAAACATGCTATCAAAATGTGATTATTTATATACAAAACTTTATTGCATTTGGTCATTCCCAAAATGAGGCCATTGAAAGCCTTCCCCAGGGAACGGTCTGCGGATAGCTGACAATAGGGTTGCAGGTATTTATAATGCTCTAGAGTTCCATAGCCCATCAAACTCACCTGGGGACAGGGGGATGGGGACATGTTCGTTTTTATTAAAGCCTGGGAGACTTTTACCAGGAGGAGAGAGCATGAAAGCCTCAACCTGGATTTAGAAAAATGTACTGCCTTAGAGTATGGTTGCATGCAACCCATTGATCGACGCTAACTATTGACGATAGTACCTTTTGTCTGGGGGAGTTTTGTTAGGAGCACCGATGCTGTCTAAAAAAACATTGCTTGCAGTCCAGTTTTGGAAACATAAGGAATGTATATTTCATATCAGCGAGAAATAATTTTCCATAAACAAAAGGTTAAAGGGATACTTCAGGATTTTGGCAATGAGTCCATTACTTCCCAGAGTCAGATGAAATCATGGATACTATGTGTAAGTCTCTGCATCCAATATGAAGGAAGTTAGGCTTCTTTTGCAAGTCAATGCTAACTAGTGTTAGCGCAATGACTGGAAATCTATGGTATCTCCTAGCATGCTAGCTTATACCATAGATTTCCAGTCATTGCGGTATTGCTAGTTAGCAACTTTCTTCAAACTGCACAAAGGGCCATCTGACTCTGGGAAGTAGATAAAGGGTTTCATATCCAAAATCCCGAAGTTTCAATTATTACACAGTTTTATACTGTTAGGGTTAATGTTAGGGTAAGGGTTAATGTTCACACACAGTCATATCTACTTGTTACAGCGCTTGTTTATGGAAGACAGAAGGAAGATATAGGCAGCCACATGTGCTAATTAGCTATCTAGCATGCTCCGAACACATATGTGTAAGCTTAACTTGGGAGGAAGTGTAGTTCATCAACTGGAGGCATCTGTGCAAAGTTGCTGAAGTAAGTGTACATATTTTTTTTAAATAATATTATTAAATCTCTCTGATATGAAAGAAAAAGGGCATATCAGCATATGTTTCAAAAAAACTTTTTGCAAGCAATGATTATTGACGTTTCTAAACATTAGAACATAGCATCGGAATTGTAGTTCACACGCAGCCAACTATGGGCGAAGCTAAACCCTATGGATAAAAAGGGGTTTTGAGATCTATGTTGCATCTATCTCCACCATGTTCCAATAAATTTAATGACAAACCTGTAGAGATTAACAAAAGAAAATGGTTCCTGTATTTAGGATTCATGTTGGAGAGACACCAGAGAAGACACAGAGACAGCAACAGAAGAGTAGACGAGGGAGAGTGTCACGCTGGTATGAAGAGATTCGGGAAACAGACGCAGGAATGCGTAATAGGGTTTTTTATTACACCCAAATTACGGCATGCCGTGTAAAGTCACGGTGACAAAGCCAAACAAACATGTAACAAAACACAGGGTAGAAACCCAAAACAAAATGAGTGAGAAGCGAGGAGTACCTTGAATAAATAACAGACACGCACAATGATTAACACATAGGTCAAGAGCCGTAATCATCTGCGCAATCCACAATGGCACGAAAGCCAAAACAAACAGCACAGGTACTCACACACAACAACGGACATTGTAACAATAATCGACAAGACCATGGTGAACAAAGGGCACATATATACAAATACAATCAGTGGGAATAGGGGCCATGCGTGCACAATGAAAGTTCCCGAGGGATCTGTGGCAGAGAGAGACACTAGACAAGACAGAGACAGCAACAGAAGAACAGGATATGATGGAGAGACACCAGACAACCAAATCAAATCAAATTGTATTTGTCACATGAGCCGTGAGAATACAACAGGTGCAGACCTTACAGGGAAATGCTTACTTACAAGCCCTTAACCAACAATGCAGTTTTAAGAAAATACATAAAAATGCAAATAGTCTGGGTAGCCTTTTCATTAGCTGTTCAGGAGTCTTTGGGTTGGGGGTAGAAACTATTTAGGAGCCTCATGGACCTAGACTTGACGCTTGCCATGCAGTAGCAAAGAGAACAGTCCATGACTGGCTGGAATCGTTGACAATTTTTAGGGCCTTCCTCTGACACCGCCTGGTATAGAGGTCCTAGATGGCAGGAAGTTTGGCCCCAGTGATGTACTGGGCCATACGCACTACCCTCTGTAGTGCCTTGTGGTCGGAGGCCGAGCAGTTGCTATACCAGGCAGTGATGCAACCAGTCAGAATGCTCTCAATGGTGCAGCTGTAAAACCTTTTGAGGATCTGAGGACCGTTGCCAAATCTTTTCAGTCTCCTTATGGGAATAGGTTTTGTCGTGCCCTCTTCACGACTGTCTTGGTGTGCTTGGACCATGTTAATTTGTTGGTGATGTGGATACCAAGGAAATTGAAGCTCTCAACCTGCTCCACTACAGCCCCGTCGATGAGAATGGGGGCCTGCTTGGTCCTCCTTTTCCTGTAGTCCACAATCATCTCTTTTGTCTTGATCACGTTGAGGGAGAGGTTGTTGTCCTTGCAAGAGTGGCCGCCCACAGAATGGGCGAGCGCATTAGCCCCTCTTTTGACCGGGGTGGCTCAGGAAGCCTATTTTGACCTGGATTACCGCGAAGCTGCGGACTATGGGCGACTAAAAACCGAGATCCTGTCCCGGTACCAGCAGACTGCCAGAGATAGGGCTGTAAAGTTCCATCAATGGACCTATACAGCTGATCAACCCGTCCGTGCCCAGATCTTCGCATTAATACGACTGACGAAACAGTGGCTAGAACCTGGAAAGGGAGTAGGACATGTGATAGAGACTCTCGTAGTGGACAAGACATTGAGAGAATTACCCAGTGACTTAAAAAGGGTTGTGGGGCAAGCCAACCCGTTGTCAGCCGACGACATAGCCCAGGCGGTGGAAACATATCGGTCTACAGGGGTGTTGTTAAAAAGTGACAAGGAGGAACGGAAGGAGTCTTCCAATCCCGTACCACGACTCACCCCGGCGCACCCGCCACCGAAACGTCCAGGCCCCCCCCGGAGGTGGGAGAAGTCAGCCACCTCACAGCAGGGTCGGTGTTATAAATGTCAGTCTCCCAACCATTATGCCCCACAATGTCCTAGCAAGGATGAGCCCATGGTTACGGAGTCATCACTGCCTACCCCCACACATCCCGTTTTGAGGGGGCAGGATCAACACTGTTGGTTAGCAGAGATAGCCCCAGCCTCAGAGATTCCGGTGCGAGTCGAAGGACTATATGTGGTAGCTATTCTCGACTCGGGAATTATGGTTACGTTAGTAGAGGAGCAGATGGTGACCTCCGCAACACTGCTACCAGACAAAGTAGCCGTATCCTGTATCCATGGAGACACCCACTATTACCCCACTGTGAATCTGCCCATTCTCACTCCAAAAGGAAGGTATACAGTCAGGGCACGGAGAGTGCCGCAGCTGAAGGTGCCATTACTGATCGGGAGAGACTGTCCCCTATATAAGGAGCTTCGGCAGAGGACGTTATGCACGGGAAGAAGGGGGACAGGAAAGAAGAGAAAATCCAAGCCCGGGGTAGTAGTCCTACAAGGAGACGTAGCCGCGTCCTCGTCCTCTGCAGCAGAGGAGGAAATAGCGACCCAACGTTTATGACAGATATTCCAGGAAACCACCGATGAAGACACATGTAAAGGGTTATACACAACGCAGGAAGGAAGGAGCAACCAGGCGCTAAGGGATATATTTGAAGCTCCATCCGAGGAGGGAACCTGGAAGGGATTCTCCTCGGTCACCCCTGATGGGGATGTGGAACAACCTCCACATCCCTCTACCGAGGTCGACCTGCCCCAGGAATTAAAGGGACAGTTCGGCACCTCGCAGCATAGAGACCCAGACCTAAGGGAGGCCATGAGGAAGGTGAAGGTGATCGACGGGAGGAACGTCGACGGATCAGATGAGCCCCCTCTTCCTTACTATGCAATCAGGCGGGGTCTCTTATACTGGGTCGTACGACGAAGGGGGGAAAACCAGGAATTACTAATGGTGCCTAGGCCATACAGGGATACAGTTCTACAGTTAGCCCATTCCCACGTCCTAGGAGGACACCTGGCACGAGACAAGACTATTGACAGACTCATGCAGAGATTCTATTGGCCCCGGGTCACCCGGGATGTGGCCAGGTATTGTAGGACGTGTGATCAATGTCAACGTACAGCCCCACGGCCACACCTACATAACCCTTTGATTCCTCTCCCCATCATAGAGACTCCCTTTGAACGCATAGCTGTGGACCTCGTAAGACCACTCCCAAAATCCACCAGAGGACACGAGTACATCCTAGTGGTTATAGATTACGCTACCAAGTTCCCGGAGGCCATACCCCTGCTTAACATGTCGTCAAAGGGAATTGCCAAGGAGTTATTCCTGATGTTCTCTCGTGTGGGCCTCCCCAAGACTATCTTATCTGATCAAGGAACCCCGTTCATGTCCCGGTTGATGAAGGACTTGTGTCGGTTATATCAGGTTCAACAGATACGTACAAGCATATTCCACCCTCAAACAGACGGGTTGTGTGAACGCTTGAACAAAACTATTAAAAGCATGTTGAGAAGAGTGGTGTCCCGCGATGGGAAAAACTGGGACATGCTTCTCCCACACTTAATGTTTGCCCTGCGAAAAGTACCCCAGGCATCCACTGGATTCTCTCCGTTTGAATTGCTCTATGGCAGACCCTGTCGAGGAATCGTCGACTTAGCCAAGGAGACCTGGGAGACCCAACCATGCCCCTTTCAATCCACAATAGAACACGTTACCCTGATGAGAGACCGCCTGTCAGCAGTGTGGCCCATAGTCAAGGAGCATATGGAGAAGGCCCAAAGGACCCAAGGCCGGGCCTATGATAAGTCCGCGACCCCCCATGAGTTCACCGTGGGAGAGAAAGTGATGGTGCTTGTGCCCACGGCCGAACATCGCTTGCTGGCGCAGTGGAGTGGGCCCTACGAGGTAATGAAAAGGGTCTCACCGGTCAATTACCTCATCAAGAAACCTGACAGGAGGAAGAAGGTCCAACTCTATCACATAAACCTGCTGAAGACGTACCATGGACGAGAGGAGGAGGTGGCTTTGATGGCCCTGGAGGGCAAAGGAAAAAAGGAGGCTCTACCACAGGTGCACCGTGGCCAAACTCTCCTACCGGAGCAGTCAAGACAGCTAGACAAGCTGATTATGAACTTCGGTCTAATATTCTCTCCATTCCCAGGACAAACAGATTTCCTGTTCCACAATATCCACACTGAACCCAGCAAGAAGGTGCATATCCGCCCTTACAGGATTCCTGAGGCTCGCCGAGTCATCGCTAAGAAAGAGGTGAGGGAGATGTTGAGGATGGGCGTGATCGAGCCCTTGACGAGTGAGTGGTCCAGTCCCATAGTCCTGGTCCCCAAATCTGATTGTAGTATGAGACTCTGCAACGACTTTAGGGGCGTGAATGCCATCTCTACATTCGATGCGTATCCCATGCCCCGCGTAGATGAACTCTTGGAGCTCTTAGGAAAGGCCAAGTTCATCACTACCCTGGATTTGATGAAGGGATATTGGCAAGTGCCGGTGGCTCCGGAGGATCGCCCAAAGACTGCCTTCGCCACCCCAGAGGGGCTTTTCCAGTATGTGAGGATGCCCTTCGGACTGCACGGTGCCGCTGCAACCTTCCAACGCCTCATGGATGCCATTCTACGGCCCCATCAAGAGTATGCAGCGGCGTACATAGACTATGTGGTCATCCACAGCGAGGACTGGGATAGTCACCTCCTGCGATTACGGGCGGTGCTCGTGAGTTTGGAAGCCACAGGGTTGACAGCCTATCCAAATAAATGCTGCCTGGGCCTGTCCGAAGCGGAATAACTGGGGTACACCGTGGGGAATGGGAAAATACGCCCGCAGGCAGAGAAGACCAGGGCAATTCGTGACTGGCCTCGACCCCGGACCAAGCGAGACGTTCGGGCCTTCTTAGGGATAACAGGATATTATCGCCGTTTTATCCCGGGATATGCAACAATTGCCAACCCCCTCACAAACCTCATCAGGAAAAACCTGCCAAACCAGGTAGAGTGGAAAGACGAGACGGAAGAGTCCTTTCAATTGCTAAAAGATGGCCTGTGTTCTGATCCCGTTCTACAGGCTCCGGACTTCTCACAGGAGTTCATTGTGCATGGCTGGTAAGAGAAACAATAACAACAGAATAGCCAGATGGTTTTTGTCTTCACAACCGTTCTCTTTCCATGTCATCCACAGGGCTGGATCGAGGAACGGGAATGCAGACGCGCTGTCCCGAAGCGACCAAGACGGTCCTGGGGGGTTCGGTCCTGGGGGGGTATGTGGAAGGACCACCAGAGGGCAGGCTGGGCTCATGGATAGTAGCCCAACAAGGCATGGGAGACAAGGTAACCAGAGGCATTTAAGCACAGCTGACGGTACTAATGACATACTCTCCTTCCCCTATAAGAGAGAGAATGGAACCAGCAGAGATGGGGGGAAAACTATCTCTGGAAGATGGCCAATGAGAGAGAGGAGCTATCCAGGAAGAACCACTAAGACGGTGACAATCCCATGACTTTTTGTTGTAGTTTAAAGATAAGCCTATTGTGTTCCTGTTTCATCTGGAAAAGAATATGTATGTTTTTCCTTGGAAGATTTTCATTGATTATGTCGGAGTGTTTGTGTTGACCAAATGCCCTCAATAGAGAACTGTGTTCAATCAAGAAAACCTACTCCTGACTCGTTTATTCCACCTTCCCGCTTTAGAGTGACGCCCAATTACTTGGTCCGCTCACATGTGTTAATGAGTTTAGATTTAAAATAGTTGCAAGTAGCCATTGGGATTTGTAAGCATAGTTATTTGAATTAACAAATGACAGTAGGGTTTCCATTCTGATATTGAAGTGACAAGATGCAATGTCAGGTAAAGTTTAATGATAATTTGGTAAGTTGGGCTGAAGACACTGTAGAGAAAGGTCGACTGGAATGTATTAAGGAGAACATTAAATAAATCTGTTCCGTTTATTATAAGCACGCTTCAGAGTTTTCAGTAAAATAGCCCAGAGTCTTAAGATTCAACAACTGGTGATGAGAATAACAGATTTATTTTTTAATCCTCAGACTACTGATGACCAAATGAGTGAACAAGCTAAAAAGTTTGTTTGTTCTAGTAAAGTAGCGGGTCATCTAGGAAGTAAATGAGAGCCATGGCACTTTTAAGTAGTGAGACCGGTTTGTGTTTCCAGGAGGCGAAGGAGATCTTCAGCACATATGAGGAGTGATTTTTGCAGTTTTTGGAGGCCAACGAGTTAGCTGATGACTGAAGAAGGTGTTTCTATCAGTCGTGGGTTCAAAGACGTTTACGCTGCTGAAAGATTTACCAGCGCCGAAGAAGCCGGGAGATGCTAGCTTCCACAAGCTCATTTCAGGTCTGAGAGACTTCTATGCACCAAAACGGAACGTGTTGAGCGAGACATATGTTTTTTGGAATGGGGAAACAGTTGGCGTGAGAGACGTTAGCTGTGTATATAGCATCACTAAAGGTACTGGCGGCTACATGTGAGTTTGGGGCTGTACTAGAGGATCAGCTGAGGGACCTAGTTTATGGACTTGCCAGTGTGGAGCTGCGGGGCAAGATTTTAAATTCCAGCAGACACCGTCTCAGTTTAGAACCGATCAGTTGAACACAAAATGGGGGGGGGAGCATCAACCCGGATCCTCCAGGGAGAAAGAGTGGATGGAGGGAGACGTCAAAGCCCGGTTTTCATTGTTTGGGGACAGAACATTCACAGCAGACCTGCCGCTACAGGAGTTCCAATGCAGAGCGTGCCAGAAGACTGGACATCTTGAAAGGGCTTGCAGGGGGAGAGTATCTGCGGCGAACAGTGCGTTTTCTAAGCAACACTCTCAAACAGCACACTCTTATTGCCTGCAGTGTCGAGCACAGTCGGAAATCACCAGTCAGAAAAGGACTTGGGACTTCTTACTGTGTGTATTTATCGTGAGTATGTGAAACCGTACATGGTCATGGTGAGATTTAATGGGGAAAATATAAAGATGGCGGTAGATACTTGGGCTGCCATATCTATTATCGCAGAGAAGCTGTACATCTGCAGATTTAAGAAGCATCATCTGCAACCATGTGATGTTGTTTTGAGAACTTACTCAGCTCAGCCCATTCAGTGTTTGGGAAAGCTGGAGCTTAAAGTGAAATGTGGTGCTCAGGTGTTAACACTATCCCTATTAGTGTCAAAAAGGAAGGGTCCTACGCTAATGGGGAGAAACTGTATTCAGCACCTTAAATTAGATTGGTCAAGAGTGAACCATCTGTCAGACCCAGTTGCACAGCAGTGTGATAAATATGTTGAGGTGTTTCGTGGTGAAATGGGTCTAGTAAAGGGAGTTAAAGCCACAGCTCAAGTGTCAGAGAAAGTGTCAGTTCCAAAGTTTTGTAAGGCTAGACCTGTAAGGCTAGACTGGTGCCTCATGCACTCGGAGAGGCAGTAGACAAACAGCTTACAGAGCTAGAAAAACAAGGAGTGATCACACCCATAGAATCCAGTGAATGGGCAGCACCTATAGTTTGCGTTCCAAAGACAAACGGGGGTGTCAGAATATGTCATGATTACATGGTGACTGTAAATGCATGGGGTGATGTGGACTGGAACTCCTTACCAAAGACTCAGGACTTGTTTTCTATTCTAGCGGGGGTAAACGGTTCAAAGTTAGTCCTTACACAGGCCTACCAGCAAGTGGAGGTAGATCAAGAGTCAAAGCATTTCCCGACTATAAACACGTTGAAGGGTTTTTACCAGATGAATAGACTGCCTTATGGAGTATCAAGCGCTGCAGCGATATTCCAACATAGTATGTACCAGGGTTTACAGGGTTTACCTGGGGTTGTGTGCCTTCTGGATGACATTCTTATCACAGGGAAATTAACAGAGGACCACTTACAGAATGTAGAAGCAGTGTTACAGAGGCTGCAAGAGCGTGGGTTATGAGTAAATGGGGACAAGTGTGCATTGTTTCAGTCCAGTGTCACTTACTTAGGTCACAGGATAGACGAACAGAGGCTACATCCAGTGCAGGACAAGACTGAGGCCATAGCAAAGACTCCAGTGCCAACTAATGTGACTGAGCTCAGATCATATCTGGCTTTACTTACCCACTATGGCAAGTTCATGGAGAATCTCTCTACTCTCATCAAAGATATGACAGAGCTCTTACAGAAAGATGGACATCTGATGTGGTCAGAACAATGTCAGAAGGCATTTGAAACAACAAAGACACAGCTGTCTTCCTCCTCAGTGTTAGTGCACTATGAGCCACACATGCCAGTAAAATTGGCTTGTGATGCCTCACCATATGGGGTGGGTGCTGTCATCTCACATACGATGCCTGACGTTAGTGTGAGGCCTATTGCATATGCTTCACGTACACTCACTAAGACAGAGGTGAAGTATGCCCAAAAAGAGAAGCAGGAGTTAGCGATCATATTTGGGCTAATGAAGTTCCATGACTACCTATAGGGTTGTACGTTTACATTGTTGACAGACCATCAGCCTCTTGTGAAAATACTAGGACCAAAAACAGGAGTCATACAGCTCTCGCAGCAATCAGACTCCAGAGGTGGGCATTAGTACTAGCTGCATTTGCCAGCTACTCTACATAGGGACCTACTGAAGGAGCTACATGAAAACCACTGGGGCATTGTAAAAATGAAAGCTTTTGCAAGGAGCCACTTTTGGTGGCCCAGGGTAGACTCAGACATAGATGCCAGGTGTGTCAGTCTAATAGACATACACTACCGGTCAAAAGTTTTAGAACACCTACCCATTCAAGGATTTTCTTTATATTTACTATTTCCTACCAGCTTCATGAGGTAGTCACCTGGTGTGCCTTCTTAAAAGTTAATTTGTGGAATTAATTTCCTTCTTAATGCATTTGAGCCAATCAGCTGTGTTGAGACTAGGTAGGGTGGTATACAGAAAATAGCCCTATTTGGTGAAAGACCAGGTCCATATTATGGCACAGACAGTTCAAATAAGCAAAGAGAAATGATAGTCCATCATTACTTTAAGAATCCCAAATAATGCCATAGATTCTTCTTTTTTATTGCAAACTTGATGTCAAAAAAGAGAAGCATGATGTAAGATGTGAACCTGTTATTCCAACTGATTATAGGCCAATAACATCCATTGTGAAAAATAATGTATAAATAAATATATATATATATATATATATATATCTTATAACACGCTGCTATTTATTGCAGATGTCACTATTGTCCATTGTGAACCGATAATGAAGCTCAGAGAACTGAACCGTTTTTCGTCACAATTTGGTGTCGGCTCTGAAGTCTTCAGAAAGCCTTGCTTTCCAATCACTAAATGTGTCACATTATGGTGGTTTCAAATGTGATATCCAATCTCTGTTGGAATCCAACTTGCGGGAAGATATGCAGCACTTTTACATCACCCACAACTTGCATTTAGAACACCTATCATAGTAGGGATACAGTAAATGGAGACATCTATCTCACTAATGGGTGCTCTACATCCAACCACTTACAGATTGAATTAGTTTAGAAAAATGTATGCTTCTTATCTTTGTGTAGCATAACATAAAAACAATCAATGTACATGCAAAATCACAGATATTGAAACAAACAATTTAAAAAATGGCCCTGCAACAGGTTACACTGGGTAATGTAACCATATATTTAACTCCCTGTCTCTGGTTACTCTTAATGGTTTTTAAAAGTAATCCATCCCAGTCAAGTCCAGTAATCAAAACTAACTCCAGGGAGTGTATCACTTTCTTGAAGGCTAAAATCATTCCTAGTAGAATCAATTTAACCCAAATGTTTTTAACACTGTGATTTCAACTATATTTGATTGACCGTGCAACTTTTTAGAGGTAACTTTGGAAAATCCAGAACAAACAGGTGTGATGAGGGGTTGGCTAGAATTTAATCCATCTCAAAACACAACGATGAAAGCCTGGCAGGCTGGCACGTTTGAGAGATGAGGAGAGTGGATTTGAATAGAAGAGAAACACTTTAGAAAATAGGATGCATGATAGGCTGAATAACAAACCCCAGCCCGGGGTCCAGAGGAATGGGTGATTCACTTAGAGCAGAAGAGTGGAGCCAAGGCTATTCTCTATCCCACTTAATTTACTGCACGGTTATCCAACCCGAGTCCACAGGGGCTGCACTGCTACAAGTTGCACTTTAAAGTAAAGAGCTGAAAGTGCAGCATCCTTCCACAAAAGAGCAGAGATCAGGTCAAACAGGTGGGTTAGTAGTACTTCATGAGAGAGAGAGCGAGTATCACTGGATTTAATCATGTGAAGACATCATATACTAACGTAAATAGTCATTTCTTTCAGCATGAATTGGATATGCTGCTTTCTGAATATGGAAACACTCATTCTAATTAAATATGTAAACTTGTTCTCTAAGACATTTAGTATTTGTTTTCTTCATCTCAAGAAGCATTGCCATTACTTTATTTATTCAAAACAACGTGGGATAATCTTAAAATGATTATAAAAATGGTGCGTTCACACCAGTGCATTTTATTGTGGAGGCCCAAATTAAATGAAACAGCAGTTACTGGGATATTGCCCATGCATATTAGTTACTCCCAGCTCATTTCCTCTTACCAAAAAGTGTAGTTGGATATTACCAATCTTATAATAAAAATGATAATAATAATAATTTGGTGGGTTCTTATATTTGAGTATACAAAACATTAAGAACACCTGCTATTTCCATTACATTGACTGAACAGGTGAATTCAGGTGGAAACTACTATCCCTTATTGATGTCACTTGTTAAATCCACAATCAGTGTAGATGAAGGGGAGGAGACTAAAAAAATATTTTTTTAATCCATGGGACATAGATTGTGTATATGTGCCATTCAGAGGGTGAATGGGCAAGACAAAATATTTAAATCCCTTTGAACAGGGTATGGTAGTAGGTACCAGGCACACCGGTTTGTGTCAAGAACAGCAACACTTTTGGGTACTTAACACTCCTGTGTGTATCAAGATCCACCACCCAAAAGACATCCATCCAATTTGACACAACTGTGGGAAGCATTGGAGTCAACATTGGCCAGGATCCCTGTGGAACACCTTTGACACCTTGTAGAGTCCATGCCCCCAACGAATTGAGGCTGTGCTGAGGGCAAAAGAATGCAACTCAATATTAGGAAGGTGTTCCTAATGTTTGGTATACTCTGTGCACAAGTGTGTATTATGCGCATGTGTGAATCGGAAATGTATTGTATGCATATCCCATCTCCCCTTGAGACAACCTCGGAGAGTGGGGTCACTGCCAAGGTCAGTCATTATCAATGGTGACCCTGGAGCAATTAGGGTTAAGTGCCTTGCTCAAGGGCACCAATAGATTATTCACCCTGGCTGGCTCTGGGATTCAAACCTGCAAACTTTCAGTTACTGGCCCCTGTCGCTCTAACCACTAGGCTACCTGCCGCCAGCATCGGCCAATCGAATCCACAACAGGTTCCTAACGTTCAAGGACACTGAAACTGTGCGCCAGAGATAACTTATCCCAGCTATGAAAGCTGCCAAAGAGCTTGGAAACATTGCTTACATCCTCTTTGACAGGCTTATTGTCCAGCCTCCCTCCCAAAAGCCGGGGAGTAGTCAAGTTTTCGGATCAGTAACTTTCAGCCCAACATCAGATACACACACACACACACACACACACACACACACACACACACACACACACACACACACACACACACACACACACACACACACACACACACACACACACACACACACACACACACACACACACACACACACACACACACACACATGCCTGATTGACTATGTTTTTATTTTAATTTTATAGTTTTTTGCTCCATATGATGTCTTCCTCCGATCAGCTACTCAGGAGTCAAATAAATTGAAATGTATTTATAAAGCCCTTTTTACATCAGCAGATGTCACAGAGGGCTTATAAAGGACCTAGCCTAAAACCCCAAAGAGCCAGCAATACAGATGTAGAAGCACAGTGGCTAGGAAAAACTCCATAGAACGCCATGAACCTAGGAAGAAACCTAGAGAGGAACCAGGCTCGGAGAAGTGGCCAGTCCTCTTCTGGATGTGCCAGGGGGAGATTATAAGGCTACATGGCCATTAAAGCAGATAATTCTTCAAGATGCTCAAATGTTCATAGATGACCAGCAGGGTCAAACAGTGGTTGCAGAGAGTGCAACAGGTCAGTACCTCAGGAATAAATGTCAGTTGGCTTTTCATAGCAGACCATTCAAAGGTTGAGAGAGCAGGTGCAGTAGAAAGGGAGGGAGAGAGAGAGAGAGTGGAGAGGGAGAGAGAGGGTCGAAAACAGCAGGTCCGGGACAAGGTAGCATATCCGGTGGACTGGTCACAGGTTCCATAGCCACAGGGAGAACAGTTGAAACTGGAACAGGGGTATCTCACAGTCCCAAACAGAGGCTGGTAGACACAAAGTACTGTGTAGTGCAATGATTTCATGGAATTTACTTCCACCTCGGGTAACTCAGGCAAGCAATAACATCAGTTTTAAAAAAACTGATAAAACAACACCTCAAGGAACAACGCGGACTGTGAAGACACACACACACACACACACACACACACACACACACACACACACACACACACACACACACACACACACACACACACACACACACACACACACACACACACACACACACACACACACACATATTCTTAGTATTCGTATTTTTTCCCTTTAAAAAAAAAGTAGTCGTTGTTCTCCGCAGTGTTCTTAGTTTAAATTAGTTTTGCTGTTCCTCTCCATTAGTGTTGTGTATTATGCCATGTTCTTTGTTTTGTGTGGACACCAGGAACAAAGGAGTTGCTTCTTCAACAGATAATGAGGATCTGAATAAAAATCATAAAAACACCATATTTGCCTCACTATTTATTTGCCTCCTCTGTACTTAAAAAGAAAAATATTTGAACATAAGGGCTCCTTACTTTTCACTCCCTCTGTTAATGCAATGCATTAATTACATCTGCAGTTTGATGGAGGTGTTACCCAACAGTAAACTGATTATTAGCAAGCTCAATTAAGACAACACAGGGCTCCGCTCAGGGACCAAGGGGCCTCAGTGCTCAAGCTCCTCACTACTACACTAGCACTCTGCCTCAAAGACACAATGGGAAAAAGGATGAAACAAAGGATCCTGCATAAGTAAAGATGAAGAGTATACAATTAGCATGCAATTATCCCTGGGCCAGTGATAAGTTTCAGTTCCACCATGCATTTCATAAAATCTTCTTCTGTTTCTCAGACCTGCTGTGGTGCTGATGAGGAGTGTACAGGGAGGAAGTGGCACTACATAATGAACAGTGGCGACCCATCATTAAGGGCAGGCGGAGCAGAGCCTCACCCGTTTTGCATGTTATTTTGGCATTAATATGGGTCACATATCAGTTGGCAAACAATGTAAAAACTTTTCATTGAGTTAATAAAGCTGCATACAAACATGGTCTATTTTTTTTACTTTCTTGAGTAAGGCAGCTCCAAAATGCAGGTGTTTCAGCCTAGCTCAGTGCTTTCTGTGGTGGGGGGGAAGGCAACGGAAAATACAGAGCGTAGGGGTTGGTAATCTTCTCTAGTTGGTTAGTTCAGTGTTCTGTCACTCATGGGGACACTATGCAAAATGTGCTGCCATAGATTTACATTAGAAGTGCCCATCCAAGAAGGCTCAAGGTCATTGACCACAGATAAAATCATGTCAAATCACTTTATATCTACCGTAACTTTGACTGGACTGATCGTGTCAACATTATACTTTCAAAATCTTAGCTAGCAAGCCAGACAAGCAGTCATTATCATGAAACACATCGACAATCAACTAGCAAATCCTTTTCAATGCTTGTCATATGAAGAAAAATTGCAAATAAAAAGTATTGGTACTCATCGGCCATTGGACATAAACAAAGCAAATGTTGCAAATTCAACAATGAGTGGTTTGAAAGGAATTAGGGGCTAACTGCAAAGCAATCACTAGCCTGCTATTCAGTGGAGAGGGTGTGGTCCAAGTCTGGGATTAAGGGTCTCTTTTCCAAGCTTAAAAGGATTAACATTTACACTCATCACCATGGGCCAGAAAAGGCTGAATACATTGGTCATGCTGCCAATCCAGCATGACTTCTGCTGCGTTCAAAACAATTGGAAACTCAGAACTGGGAAATCTCCAACTTCAGTGAGTTCAAGACAACTGGGAACTGGGAAAAAAAAGCTCAGACTGGGGAAATACGTTTTGAACGGTCATCCATGTTGGAATTCTAAGTCGGGAACTCTGACCTCTTTTTAGAGCTCCGACCTGAAGATTACTGACTTCATGATTCAACGTTGTTTTTTCAGAGTTAACTCCCAGTTGTCTTGAATGCACCATAAATCCAGAGAATGCCAGACTTTGGTGCACATGTACCCTGTAGCCTGTTTTAGAGAAATGTCATCACCAAATATTGTAAGAGCTTTCATTGTCTGTTCATATGCCCCTATTATTTAGCCAACGGTTCTGACTTGGTGTACAGGGAGAATACTGGAAGAATGGCCCATGTTCTGAATTCTATTGCTGTACATTTCAAAAGTTATATTGACTACGTCCGTCTTAGCTTGCTCATTATTGTCTTAATCAAAATGACGGCTTGCCTCTTATCCCCTTCTCGATCCCTTATGCCATAGTTTGTACATTTCAATTGTCAGTAGAAAACACATTTGTTTAAGCAAATCTACCATATCAGCTATGTTTTTAAAAAAGTCAGTAAATGAGGCTGAAGGAACTGCCAGACAAAGCTCCTCTGAAAGCCAGGTGGAGCGGTGGTAAGGACTCACTCCATGATGCTGAAAAGAAAGTTCTACTTTTGGGACAGATTTATGTGAGCCCTAACAGTTTGTGGGCACCGTTTGTCACCGTTTTAGTGCAATTAATGTATTGTTTAGTGTTGTGTTGTGTAGTGGCTTTGATACCATGCATCTACCTTTTGGAGTTTGCCCCACCAAGATGTACATGCTAAAATAGCCACTGATAATGGATCCTATAAACAGCTTGAATTAACATGATACAATTACATTTGATCATCTTCATTAGGCAGGGAGGAGAACATTAGCAAAGAAAGGTTTGGGTTACCTACCCAAAGTTAGAATCTCTCTTGAATGGCTGGTGAATTCAATTGAAGACAAGTTCCTGTGCTTGGCCCTCCTATGTTGAACATATCCACCGGATGTGTACCAAACTCACTAAAAGTGGCAGTAATAAAGCCTCTCTTGAAAAAGCCAAACCTTGACCCAGAAAATATTAAAAACTATCGGCCTATATAGAAACTTCCATTCCTCTCAATTTTTTTTAGAAAAGGCTGTTGCGCAGCAACTCACTGCCTTCCTGAAGACAAACAATGTATACGAAATGCTTCAGTCTGGTTTTAGATCCCATCATAGCACTGAGACTGCACTTGTGAAGGTGAGAAAGGACCTTTTTAATGGCATCAGACGAGGCTCTGCATCTGTCCTCGTGTTCCTAGACCTTAGTGCTGTTTTTGATACCATCGATCACCACATTCTTTTGGAGAGATTGGAAAAATTGGTCTACACGGAGAAGTTCTGGCCTGGTTTAGATCTTATCTGTCGGAAAGATATCAGTATGTCTCTGTGAATGGTTTGTCCTCTGACAAATCAACTGTAAATTTCGGTTTTCCTCAAGGTTCCTTTTTAGTACCACTTTTGTTTTCACTATATATTTTACCTCTTGGTGATGTCATTCGAAAACATAATGTTAACTTTCACTACTATGCGGATGACACACAGCTGTACATTTCAATGAAACATGGTGAAGCCCCAAAATTGCCCTCGCTAGAAGCCTGTGTTTCAGACATAAGGAAGTGGATGGCTGCAAACTTTCTACTTTTAAACTCGTTACTCTGGACCCTGATCTCTCTTTTGACGAACATATCAAGACTGTTTCAAGGACAACTTTTTTTTCCATCTACGTAACAGTGCAAAAATCCGAAACTTTCTGTCCAATAATGATGCAGAAAAATGTATCCATGCTTTTGTTCCTTCTAGGTTAGACTACTGCAATGCTCTACTTTCCAGCTACCCGTATAAAGCACTAAATAAACTTCAGTTAGTGCTAAATACGGCTGCTAGAATCCTGACTAAAACCCCCAAAATGGTTCATATTACTCCAGTGCTAGCCTCCCTACACTGGCTTCATGTCAAGGCAAGGGCTGATTTCAAGGTTTTACTGCCTATAAAGCATTACATGGGCTTGCTCGTACCTATCTCTCTGATTTGGTCCTGCCGTACATACCTACAAGTACGCTACGGTCACAAGACGCAGGCCTCTTCATTGTCCCTAGAATTTCTAAGCAAACAGATGGAGGCAGGGCTTTCTCCTATAGAGCTCCATTTTTATGGAATGGTCTGCCTACCCATGTGAGAGACGCAAACTCAGTCTCAACCTTTAAGTCTTTACTGAAGACTCATCTCTTCAGTGGGTCATATGATTGAGTGTACTCTTGCCCAGGAGTGTGAAGGTGAACGGAAAGGCTCTGGAGCAACGGACCACCCTTGCTGTCACTGCCTGGCCGGTTCCCCTCTTTTCACTGGGATTCTCTGCCTCTAACCCTATTACAGGGGCTGAGTCACTGGCTTACTGGTGCTCTTTCATGCCGTCCCTAGGAGGGGTGCGTCACTTGAGTGGGTTGAGTCACTGATGTGATCTTCCTGTCTGGGTTGGCATCCCCCTTGGGTTGTGCCGTGGCGGAGATCTTTGTGGGCTATACTCGGCCTTGTGTCAGGATGGTAAGTTGGTGGTTGAAGATATCCCTCTAGTGGTGTGGGGGCTGTGCTTTGGCAAAGTGGGTGGGGTTATATCCTTCCTGTTTGGCCCTGTCCAGGGGTATCATCGGATGGGTCCACAGTGTCTCCTGACCCGTCCTGTCTCAGCCTCCAGTATTTATGCTGCAGTAGTTTATGTGTCGGGGGGCTGTTTGAGCATAACTACTTGTGTAGGCCCCTCTCTTTTGACAAGGGCTGTGTGTTCCAATAATCTCTCTCTTCCTGAAGTGTGCACTCATTCACTGCTCCCCACAAATTTAAAAGCATTGGATTGTTGTTGGAATGGGCTAGGGAGAGGGAGTTTCAATATACCAGCCATTCCGTTTCAAACAAATAAAGGGAAGTGAACAAGTGCACACTTTGGGAGAAAGGAGAGATTATGCAACCATAGAGGGAGGTAAGTGTAACATTCAGAATGTAATTACATCACGTCCAATAATGTTTCACACATTTGCAACGCTGCAACAGGATGCACCTTCCTTTGTCAGTGCACGGCAGTCCAAATGAAATTACACAAACCAAATTGCCTTTTCTAAACAGTTGTTTTTTCCGTTAGGAGCAGGATGGGACATCTGAGTATGCTTCTGTCCTCCATTACCAGGGACTGCGCTGTAATTGAAGCACGCACGCGCTCCCACACACACAGTCTTGTACAGCTAACCTTGTGGGGACATACAATTCAGTCCCATTCAAAATCATATTTTCCTATAACCCTAACCTGTACTCTTACCCTAACCCTAGCTCCTAACCCTAATCCTTTAACAAACCCTAGCTCATAACCCTAAAACTTAACATAATTCTAACCCTAACCACTAACTCTAACCTTGACCCGAAACCCCTTAGAAATAGCATTTGACCTTATGGGAACTAACAAAATGAATGTCCCCAGTTGGTCAAATACTTGTTTGTTTACTATTCAAGAATAGTTAAACACATCCACAAAATAATAGTTAAACACATCCACACACACACACAAACAAACAGCTCTCTCTGCGCACATGCACACAAACACACATGCACAGCTCCCTCTGCCATCACATACACATTCAGCCGACCATGTGCCCGTCCAAGAAGGATTTAACTCAGGGATAAAGAGAAGGAGCTACAGTATCTGTCTCAGCACCTGCTAAATCAAACAGACTCATCCCCAGCACATAAATTCTCTCCTTTATTCAAAGAAAAAATACAAAACATGCAGTAATTGAAATTGACACCGAGGATATAGTCATATTAGGGATCATTAAGAGCACCATACTGAACAAGTGATCTCCTTTCAATGTCATTCATTCCACCTCAAGCTAAGGCTACGCTCAAACACAAATACATAAGAGGAGTTGGCAGCAGCACAATCTCATTGAACCCTTTAGAACCCATAGCGACCGTCAACCGCCTTTCTTTAAATGACTATAGCAGGAGCAAACGGCCTTGGTTTTAGGGTAGTAGATGCCCACGCAGCTGAGCTCATGTGATGAGTTGCATATTTGTTTACATAGCTAGCTAACACATTGCTTGTTTTGTCCTGTTTCAACCGATACAATTCATTTGGAAACTGTCCCAGCTTCTAAACTAATCAGTTAACATTGGCAAACTCTGTAGTTAGTCTGTCATTGGAGTTGACTGGAGGAGAGAGAGAGACAGAGTGTCTGTGTGTCTGTCTGTGTGGAATGGGAGGCCTGTAACTATCACACAATTTATTATGGAAACCCATTATTAAGAACAGAGTATGTGTATGGTTGAGAAAAAGATAGACAGTGTGAGAGGGAGAGCGAGATTATGTTCCTGACCTCCTCTCCTCTTCCTCTGTTACACTAGGTCAGTGAAAGTGAGGGAAGCGATGTGGAGAGTTAGGGCTCAGCAGCAAAAGGCAGGGAGTAGCAATACCAGGCTATTGTTTAAGGATAGTGCACAACAACAAAACACTTACCACAGCAACTGGTTTGATACACTGATGCAATCTTGTGGACAACATCTAACTTAGACCTATAATCCTATCTCAATGAATGGCCTTTCTCTTGCATTTCAAAGATGATGGAAACAAATAAAAGAGAAAAGTTTTTCAAAATCAATGTGTTCTTCTTCTCATTACTTTCACATTTCCACAAACTTCAAATCCTTGCTTCAGGTCCTGATCTACAGCCAGTTAGATTTGGGTATGTCATTTTAGGCGAATATTTAAAAAAAAGGGTCCGATCCTTAAGAGGATAAATTATTAAACTTGGTACATTTTGAGTAATTTAGTCAAATGTACTACAATTTAAATACTCTAGTTTTTTTTGTTGTGTTGTGTGTTAATAGTTTCGTGTCTAGTGCCTGGCTTTACACGATGGTAGACAAAATTTGTGTTATTCCTATTGACATGAATTAACGAACTGGCTGTGCTCATTAAAAGTAAGTTAACTTGTAATTGTCATTTGTTCTTTGTTTTTGAGCTATGTCTGTGTGTTTGAAATGTGTGAGAAAATAAGTTTAATCTTGAAAATTCTCATTAATCCAAAGCAGCATTCTAGAATTCTATTGGGGTCTAAAGGGTTAAGAGAGAGCAGGGAAAATAAGTCTCAGCAGCTGTGACTGGGCTGCATTCTGTCTCGATTTCTACAGGTGTTTCATCACAGGTCAACTCTGACGAGCAGCATAGAAAAATTAAATCTTTTTCAATCTGCAAATGGTGGCTTTTTACGATGGGCTGTGTACTTTGTGTACTGTACTTAGTGCCACTGCACCACATAGGCAATGAATAACATAAACTGCTGTTACAAGTACACATCAGGAATATGGGAGGAAAATAAAAGTACTCTGAGTACTCTGGCTCCTGGAGCAAGAAGTTCCAGCTGGAGAACTATAAAAGCACAATGGCAGCTCCTTGCCTATTGTTTATGTAATCAGGAAATAAGTCTTTAATGTTTACAGTCAGAGGAACCATTAGCAAATGACAAATGACACACACTTTCAGGTTACAAGGCCTGTTAAACTCAGCCACACTTGTTCACAAACACGTACAGTGCACGTACACGATAGGGGGGCCTTCTCAATGTGCACAGATCCAATCAGTTTTCCACGTTTATTAAATGTCGTCACATTGCATCTTTGGGTTGAAATGACCTAACTCGTAAAACTCTTTCATTAACAACTTCACAGTCTACCCTCAAGTCATTTATTTCCTGGAGCAACAATAATTGATTTCAGCGTACAGAGGCATAAATCACTTCTCTAACTGTTACCGGCTGCAAAGTCAGACTATCTGCAAATGGTCCCATATCTCCAGTTTTGTGATTGTCATTGCTAAACATACACTCGGAAATAGCCCATCCCAAGTGTATCTTTCAAGTGTGTCATCCATCAGAATTCTCGAGAACTGTAGCATCAAACAACTATTCAAGTATGTCATGAAGACTAGATACTTTAGAGGAGACAGCAAACAATATGCACTTTTGTCCTCAGCCTACAGGAGTTATAAATACATTGGCTCTGAGGAAGACACTACTCTCAGAATAACAGACAGAATAGTGAATCAGTGACGTACAAAGGTGTGCGTGCGCACACACAAAACACACACACACACACACACACACACACACACACACACACACACACACACACACACACACACACACACACACACACACACACACACACACACACACACACACACACACACACACACACACACACACACACACACACACACAGTTGGAGTCAGAAGTATACATACACTTAGGTTGGAGTCATTAAAACTCATTTTTCAACCACTCCACAAATGTATTGTTAATTAACAAACTAGTTTTGGAAGGTTGGTTAGGACATACTTTGTGCATGACACAAGTCATTTGTCCAACAATTGATTACAGACAGATTATTTCACTTATAATTCACTTTATCAGTATTCCAGTGGGTCAGAAGTTTACGTACACTAAGTTGACTGTGCCTTTAAACAGTTTGGGAAATTCCAGAAAATTATGTCATGGCTTTAGAAGCCTCTGATAGGCTAATTGGCAACATTTGAGTCAATTGGAGGTGTACCTGTGGATGTATTTAAAGGCCTACCTTCAAACTCTGTGCCTCTTTGCTTGACATCATGGGAAAATCAAAAGAAATCAGCCAAGACCTCAGAAAACAAATTGTAGACCTCCACAAGTCTGGTTTATCCTTGGGAGCAATTTCCAAACTCCTGAAGGTAGCACGTTCATCTGTACAAACAATAGTACGCAAGTATAAACACCATGGGACCACGCAGCCGTCATACCGCTCAGGAAGGTGACACGTTCTGTCTCCTAAAGATAAACATACTTTGGTGTGAAAAGTGCAAATCAATCCCAGAACAGCAGCAAAGGACCTTGTGAAGATGCTGGAGGAAACGGGTACAAAAGTATCTATATCCACAGTAAAACGAGTCCTATATCAACATAACCTGAAAGATAGCTCAGCAAGGAAGAAGCCACTGCTCCAAAACCACAATAAAAAAGTCAGACTACGGTTTGCAACTGCACATGTGGACAAAGATCCTACTTTTTGGTCCTCTGGTCTGATGAAACAAAAATAGAACTGTTTGCCATAATGACCATCGTTATGTTTGGAGGAAAAAGGGGGAGGCTTGCAAGCCGAAGACACCATCCCAACTGTGAAGCATGGGGGTGGCAGCATCATGTTTTGGGGGTGCCTTGCAGCAGGAGGGACTGGTGCACTTCACAAAATAGATGGCATGAGTATGAGGCAGGAAAATTATGTGGATATATTGAAGCAACATCTCTTGACATCAGCCAGGAAGTTAAAGCTTGGTCGCAAATGGGTCTTCCAAATAAACAATAATCCCAAGCATACTTCCAAAGTTATGGCAAAATGGCTTAAGGACAACAAAGTCAAGGTATTGGAGTGGCCATCACAAAGCCCTGACCTCAAAAAACCTATGGGCAGAACTGAAAAAGCTTGTGCGAGCAAGGTGACCTACAAACCTGACTCAGTTACACCAGCTCTGTAAGGAGGAATGGGCCAAAATTATTGTGGGAGGCTTGTGGAAGGCTACACAAAATGTTTGACCCAAGTTAAACAATCTAAAGGCAATGATACCAAATACTTATTGAGTGTATGAAACCTTCTAACCCACTGGGAATGTGATGAATGAAGTAAAATCTGAAATGAATCATTCTCTCTACTATTTTTCTGACATTTAACATTCTTAAAATAAAGTGGTGATCCTAACTGACCTAAAAACAGGGAATTTTTACTAGGATTAAATGTCAGAAATGGTGAAAAATGTAGTATAAATGTATTTGGCTAAGGTGTATGTAAACTTCCGGACTTCAACTGTACACACATCCCCAGTTCCAGGTAAGGTGGGGGCTGAATCAGGCCCCTTTGTGTGCCTGCTGTCTACGCTACAGCAATGCATGTTAGGCCCCTCAGTAAGGGCTGCTTCTCATTTCCCCGTGGACATGGTTTAGAGTTAGCAGACAGGTCTGAGTCTGATGGAGGAGTGAGGCAGAGGTAGGCTGACCAAGGTCTCCCCTGCTGCTGGTGGTTATTGATTTCTACTCATGTGGGGCCTAATTGGGAATCAGTGACAGAGAGAGAGTTGAAGCCAGACTTTGGAGTGATATTTGCCGTTTCTATGTTAATTTTCTCCACCCACACTGTGCCTAGCTACTACCTAGCTGATGCCACTGGATTATCGTAAATGCTTACAGGTTAAACATAATAAATGCAGCATGTTTTATCCCGCCTCTTAATGGACTAAACACAGGGACCTCTCCTGCTCACGCAGGCAGCTTCTGAAGCGTGCCCCCGACGTGACCCTGTCTTAATTAGCCTAGCCATTAGCACCTCGGCCAAGAAACAAACTATTTGCAACCATCAAACGCAGCGATCAAAGCCTGCAGACGAGCAACGGGGAAAGGTTATTCATTATGTTTGATTAGTCAATAAAGAAAAATCTAAAGGCAACGATAGGGCCCATATGCAGAACAGAACAGAGCATGGGGGGAAATTATAATTGAATAAACCTGCAGAAAGTAGAGGTGTGGTGGAGGAAAGCAGTAAAACTAGCTACATGTGAGGAATAATTTGATAATTAGATTTTTCTTTTCACCTTTTTTTTGTTGCTCGTTTGCAGTGTGATTATGAGGTGTAATCGACATGATGATTATCTTCATGATGCAAAATCATTCAAATTGCAGGTAGTTGGAGGCCGTTTGAAGAGGGAAAATGTATTCATACACATTATTAATGTACATATTATTCTAATCTCAAATAATGTCACACCCTGATCTATTTCACCTGTCTTTGTGCTTGTCTCCACCCCTTCCAGGTGTCGCCCATCTTCCCCATTATACCCAGTGCACTTATACCTGTGTTCTCTGTTCTCTGTTTGTCTGTTGCCAGTTAGTTTTGTTTCGAAAACGTTTTTCCCGTGATCCAGTTTCTGTTTTCTAGATTTCCCAGATTTGCTCATTCTGCATGCTCTGAGCCTGCCTACCGTTCTCTACCTTGCCATAACACACTGGATGACTGACCTCTGCCTGCCCTGACCCTGAGCCTGTCTGCCGTTCAGTACCTTTGGAACTCTGCTCTGGTCTACTGATCTCTGCCTGCCAGTGACCTGTCGCTTGCCTGTCCCCCTGTTTTTGTAATACATTTTTGTTACTTCGATACTGTCAGCATCTGGGTCTTCTCCTGAGCCTTGACAGTACGAACTGGCCATGCCGGACCCAGAAGACTCGGACCAACCGTCTCTTCCCAAGGAGCCACCATAGAAAGGCATGAGGAGTTGCTTCATGGTCTTATGAAAGGGTTCCAGACCTTGGCCGAACGCTATAAGCATGCATTGAACAGTTTGCTGGAGCAATTCCATGGGTTGTCTGTCATTACCACAATGGTAGCCTTCCAGCCCCTCAGTAACCCGGGAGCTACCAACGGATCTCGACTCGCTCATTGCTTTGAACATCCGGATCGATGGGCGGCTACGGGAACGTAGGAAGGAGAGGAGGCCTGATTCCACTCACCCTCCCAAGGATTCTACCTCGCCTCCGAGGCATCCCGGAAGTCCCCGACGTCTCCGTTGATGAGAGGACCCGAGGCTACCGAGTTCCCCCGAGAGTCTCCGAAGTCTGCCGATTCACCTCTTTCTCAGCCGATGCAACTAGGCAGAAATAACGTCTAAACCGGCTTCACACGAAGAGTTGCCTGTATTGCGGGACTGCTGGTCATTTCGTGTCATCCTGTCAACTAAAAGACCAGACTCACCAGCAGGGGTGAGTACTCTGGTGGGCCATACGGATAACTTTTCCTCTCCCCTTACTCGCACCTCTTTCCATGCCATCCTGCTGTGGGGGAACCAGTTGAAATTTCTCCGGGTACTCATTGACTCTGCAGCCAATGAGAGTTTTATTGACGCTACCCTGGTGTCCGAGTTGGGCATCCCCACTCAGCCCCTCTCCATTCCCATGGATGTTAGAGCACTGGATGGGCGATCTATAGGCCGGGTCACCCACAATAACACTCCCATCAACCAACGAGTGTCAGGGAACCACAGTGTCATGACGTTGCCCTCTTTGGGTACAGCAAGCCCCATCCCCCTCTCCCTGCCTCCCCCTTGCCTCCTTCAACTAGGCTGCTGTGGTCAGAGAGATGTCGTAAATTCCTGAGGAGAGGATCTCCTCATGGCCACACAGTATAGAGAGAGAGTGAAGTTTCATAGAGAACAAAGGAATTTCTTCCACCTCACAGAACTTGAGGTCCGAACAACATTTACATTCCGGAGAAGGTATAAAAGATTGGTGAGGAATCCAGCTACGAACTGGTCCGTTTGTTACAACTTGGGGAAGCTCATGGGAGATGGTGTGGCCACATTACCATAACTCTGTTTATATAATAGCCTCAGATATGAGGTTTACATCTAATTGTTGTATAAGATGAATGAGTGAGTATGATAATGTTTGTAAAATTGTTGAATGTGATTTTGGACTGTTTAATGAAGGCAACTCCAATTCCCTTTTGAGTTGAACTAAATCAGAGGACCGCCCATGAGCCCAGTTAGGGTCAGGCATCCTGGGACAGCCCCTTTTCTGAATAAAAACCCAATTTTGAGAAATTCTCACTAGAGGACGAAAACTCTCCAACAAAAACAAACTTTTCAACAGCAATCAAGATGACAAACTGAGCGTAAATATATATATATTGATTGCAATTGTTCCCGAATGAGTGAACGTTCATGTGCAAAGGATTAGCATTTCAATTGTTATAATTATCAATCTATCGTGACTCCTTAGCTGACTCCCCCTTTGTTGCTATGTATGACAAAACTGAAATGGTGAATTGTTTCAATGAGCACTTTGTATCATCTGGTAGGCTGTTTGATTCGGTGTCCTCTGTCTCTGTACAACCCTGTGTGGATGAACCAGTGAGAGCTGGTCAAACTTTTAGCTTTTTGCCATTCTCAGTGCAGGTGGTACATAAAGCCCTGAAATCCTTAGATCAGAGAAAGCCTACAGGTCCTGATCTTTTGGATCCCTGCTTTTTAAATCTGGCAGCTGATTTAATAGCTGAACCACTTACATCTCTGTTCAATCTTACCCTGGAATGTAATGAAATTCCAAAGACCTGGAAATCAGCATTTCTCCTACCACTTTTAAAAGGGGGAGATCCAACTCTTTTAAATAATTATAGGCCAATCTCAAAGCTGTCACCCCTGGTGAAAATACTTGAAACCCTTGTAAGTGAACAGCTAAAAGAGTTTTTATTTACTAACTATATTTAATCAATGTAGAAAGCGGGCTTCAGGAAGAAACACAGCACAATTACAGCAGCCATGAAGGTTTTAAATGATATTACTGAAGCCTTTGACAAAAAACAGCACTATGTCTCACTTTTTCCACTCGATGTCATAAGGTGAATGCACCAATTTGTAAGTCGCTCTGGATAAGAGCGTCTGCTAAATGACTTAAATGTAAATGTAAATGTTTTTATTGATCTCTCTAAGGCTTTTGATACAGTTGATCATGCTATACTAAGGCAGAGATTGTCGAGTGTAGGTCTTTCAGAGCATGCAGTTGCATGGTTTGCTAACTATCGGTCTGATAGAACTCAGTGCACCCAATTTGATGGGCTTATGTCTGTTAAATTGTCTGTCTTGAATGGTGTGCCCCAAGGCTCTGTACTTGGTCCTCTCTTATTCACTATTTATATAATGATTTAGACAAAAATGTCCAAAATGCACAACTTCATTTTTATGCTGATGATACTGTTATTTACTGTTGTGCCTCGTGTCTTACAAAAGCTTTCCAGAACTTGCAAACTGCTTTTATACTGTTCAACATACCTTGTGTCAATTGAAGCTTATCCTCAATACTGACAAAACTAAACTAATGGTGTTTTCTAATGCAAGAAATAGACCTCGGAACCTTTCACCTATTACTACCTGTCAGGGCAAGGAGATTGAGGTTGTAACCTCATATAAATATCTTGGAATTTTAATTGATGACGGCCTCTCTTTTAAATTGCATATTCAACAATTTACAAAAAAAATTAAGCTGAAATTAGGATTTTATATTAGGGACAAGGCCTGTTTTTCTTTTGAAGCCAGACGGAGGCTAGTAATCAGCTACATGTATTCCTTTACTAGACTATGGGGATATTTTCTATATTTACATTTTACATTTACATTTAAGTCATTTAGCAGACGCTCTTATCCAGAGTGACTTACAAATTGGTGCATTCACCTTATGACATCCAGTAGAACAGTCACTTTACAATAGTGCATCTAAATCTTAAAGGGGGGGGTGAGAAGGATCACTTATCCTATCCTAGGTATTCCTTAAAGAGGTGGGGTTTCAGGTATCTCCGGAAGGTGGTGATTGACTCCGCTGTCCTGGCGTCGTGAGGGAGTTTGTATGAATGCTTCCACTCAGTGTTTGAGATCAATTGACACTCTTTACCATGGCACTTTGAGATGTATTTTAAACTGCAAAACCCTTACGCACCACTGCACTTTGTATACCAGGGTTGGCTGGCCTTCTCTAGTCGCTCGTAGGCTCAGTCACTGGTATACTTTGATTTACAAAGCCATTTTGGGTTTACTACCTTTTTATTTGTGCATTTTTATTGTTCAGAAATGTGGTGGGTACTCTCTTCATTTGCTGGACTTTATCCTGATAACTGTTCCAAATGTTCAAACTGAATTTGTTAAAAGGGTTTTTATGTACTCTGCGCCATCGTCTTGGAACACCTTACAAAATACTTTTAAACTGGAAGAACTTGTCCCGATTGGTGATTTTAAATCACTGATGAAGGATTTTGAGGTTGATTCCCTGACCTGTCAATGTTTTTAATTTGCTGTTTTTACTAGATTACTTGTAATTTTTCATGTTGTCTGTCTGTAATATTTTTTGTAATGACTTGGTGCTGCCTATCATGGCCAGGGCGCTCTTGAAAAATAGATTTTAAGCTCAATGAGCCCTTCCTGGTTAAATAAAGGTTAAATGAAATTAATTAAATTGTCCACCAAGCCGCAAAACATTCCCCTATCATTTCTTGTAACCATATTTACTTTGTTTGTTTGTGAGTGCACTTCTGTGATTGTTTAGTTAGTTAAGAAATAAATGATTTTAGACAATTGAAGACTCATAGTGAAGACTGGGTTCGTGCAGATAACCAACAACAATTTACGACGTTTAGAATGAGACTAACGTGAGGTAAAGTAAATAATTCATTAATCAGATATGAAAATATCTGAAAAGTTATTTTAGGAAATTATAACTTTGTAATCTGAATATTTTCCTTGGTGCCCCGACTTCCTAGTTAATTACAGTTACATGATTAATCATTTTGATCGCGTAATACTAATTACAGAGAATCTTTAATAAAAACTAAGTCTTCAATTTAATGATAGTAAAGACATGACAACAGCGAGGCTATCCAATTCATGCTAATTAAGTCTCCACGGGTTCCCGTGGTAATGGGATTCTCTTGGATCCAGCGACACAATCACCTTATTGACTGGACTGCTGTGGCCATCATGGGCTGGAGCCCGTTCTGCCGTGCCCATTGTCTGAAGTCAGCGCAGTCTGCCCCTAGTGAATTACGTTCTCCGTGACATGTTGAACCGGTTTGTCTTCGTCTACCTCGACGACATCATCGTTTTCTCCCACTCAACCCAAGAACACGTGCTCCACCAACATTTCCTCCAGCGCCTCTTGGAGAACCAGCTCTTTGTGGAAGTGGAGAAATGCGAATTCCATTGCTCCACCATCCCCTTTCTTGGTTACATCATCACTGCAGGGAATGTACAGATGGATCACGGGAAGGTGAAAGCAGTGGTGGATTGGCCCCAGCCTACATTCAGAGTGCAGCTGCAACGTAATCTGGAAATTGGCAACATTTATCGTCGCTTTATCTGGGGCTACGGCACCTTGGCTTCCCCCGTCTGCACTCACCTCTCCCAAGGTTTCGTTCACTTGTTCCCCAGCTGCTGACCAGGTGTTCCGGGACCTCAAGCACAGCTTCACCACAGCTCCCATATTGGTTCATCCTGACCTGTCCTGTCAATTTGTGGTGGAGGCCAACGCTTCGGATGTCGGAGTGGGGGCTGTCCTGTCCCAGCATTCTGCCCTAGACCTCAAGCTACATCCCGGCGTCGCCTTCTCCCATCGCCTCAATGCCACAGAGAGGAATTATGATGTGGGGAATCATGAGCTTCGGTGAAGATGATGTTGGAGGAGTGGAGACACTGGCTGGAGAGGTTGGACCATCCCTTCCTTGTGTGGACGGATCACAAGAACTTGGAACAACCGCCAAGCGTCTCAATTCCAGGCAAGGTGGGCACTGCTTTTTACCTGGCTTAACTTCTCCCTTTCCTACCAACTGAGATCAAAGAATATCAAGCTGGATGCGCTGTCACGCCGTTATAGCCCCGCAACTACACCCTCAGACCCCGAGACCATCCTTCCCAACTCATGCATGGCGACAGCGCTCAGATGGGGAATAGGGAAGCAGTTCCGTGTGGTGCAGCGTTCCCAGCCAAAACCAAGGGGGAAGGGGGGGGCAGATATCCGGATGTGTGTGCCTGACGCAGTTCACTCTCCAGGCTTGCCTGCCACCCGGTCTCCCGTCGGACCCTGTCCTTTGTGCTGCATTGCTTTGGTAGCCTTCCATGGTCCCGGACATCTCTGCGTTTGTTGCCGGCTGCACGGTCTGCGCACAGAACAATACTCTTCGGCAAGCTCCGGCTGGTCTCCTCCAACCACTGCCTGTCCCTCACCGTCCCTGGTCTCACATGTCCCTGGACTTCATCACGGGTTTTCCCCCGTCTGATGCAACACCACCATCCTGACAGTAGTGGACCAGTTTGCCAAAGCCACCCACTTCATTCCTCTCCCCAAGCTACCCTCTGCCAAAGAGACGGCCCAGCTCATGGTGCAGGATCAATACCTGGAGATGACCCTTCGCTGCCTTGTCTCCGCCAACCCCACCACCTGGAGCCAGAAACTTGTGTGGGTTGAAAATGCCCGCAAAACCCTTCCCTGCTCTGCCACTGTGCTGATCCCTGGGTTATCAGCCCCCACTCTTCTTGGAACAAGAGGAAGAGGTCAGCATACCCTTGGCCCAGATGTTTGTCCGACGCTGTTGCCGTACCTGGAAGAGAGCCCGGTCGGCTCTTCTCAAGACCACCTCCAGGTATTGACAACAAACGGGTCACCACCAGACCCGCCACCGTATAGTCTCGGGCAGAGGGTATGGCTGTTCACTCGAGACCTGCTCCTCCGGGTGGAGTCCCGCAAACTTTATCGTCCCTTTCCTCATCTCAAAGATTATTAGCCCCTCTGCTCTTCATCTTCTGTTGCCCAGTACCCTCCATATACATCCCACTTTTAATGTGTCTAGGATTAAACCTATGTCTCACAGCCCCTTGTCTCCTGTTTCTAGTCAAACCCCTCTTGCCCATCTCATCGAAGGCCAACCAGCGTACACGGTGAGGTGCCTCGGAAGGTTTGACCGCGGGGCATGGGATTCCAGTACCTGGTTGACTGGGAGGGTTATGGCCCGGAGGAGAGGTGCTGGGTCCCCACCAGGAACATCCTGGACCCAGACCTCATCTCTGAGTAATCAATGCTGGCACCCCGGTCAACCAGATATGCGCCCAGGTAGGATGCCAGATGGAGCCCCTAGAGGGGAGAACTGTAACACCCTGATCTGTTTCACCGGTGTTTGTACTTGTCTCTACCCCCCTCCAGGTGTCGCCCTTCTTCCCCATTATCCCCAGTGTACTTATACCTGTGTTCTCTGTTTGTCTGTTGCCAGTTAGTTTTGTTATGTCAAACCTACCAGAGTTTTTTCCTGTGCTCCTGTCTGTCTCTAGTTCCTGTTTTCTAATTTTCCCGGTTTGACCATTCTGCCTGCCCTGAGCCTGCTTGTCTTTCTGTACCTTGCCATACCACCCATACCACCCTACCTCCCTGGCTTACTGACCTCTGCCTGCCCTTGACCTGTCGCTTGCCTGCCCCCCTGTTTTTGTAGCAATCTTTTGTTACTTCGAAACTGTCCCTAGACAATGGTAACTAGCGTTAGCGATGATTGGAAGTCACGCTCATAATTCTCATAATTCAAATTTCTCAAACATACAAGTATTAGACACCATTTTAAAGGTAAAATTCTCCTTAATCCAACCACAGTGTCCGATTTCAAAAAAGCTTTTCGGTTAAAGCAGAACATATCTTTATGTTAAGTCAGCAACAAGTCACAGAAAGCATACAGAGATTTTCCAACCAAAGAGAGGAGTCACAAAAAGCATAAATGGAGATAAAATGAATCACTAACCTTTGATATTCTTCATCAGATGACACTCCCGGGACAACATGTTACACAATACATGTATGTTTTGTTCAATCAAGTTCATATTTATATCTAAAAACCTTGGTTTACATTTGGCTTTGCCTCCAAAACATCCTGTGAATTTGCACAGAGCCACATATATTTACAGAAATACTCATAATAAACATTGATAAAATATACAAGTGTTATTCACAGATTTAAAGATATACGTCTCCTTAATGCAACCGCTGTCAGATTTAAAAAAAACTTTACGGAAAAAGCAAACCATGCAATAATCTAAGTACAACGATCAGAGACAACCCAAAAAGATATCCGCCATTTTGGAGTCAACATAAGTTAGAAATAGCATTATAAATATTCACTTACCTTTGATGTTCTTCATCAGAATGCGCTCCCATGAATCCCAGTTCCACAATAAATGTTTGATTTGTCCCATAAAGTCCATCATTTATGTCCAAATAACTCCTTTTGGTTCGTGCGTTCAGTACACAAAAACTAAACTCACGACGCGCGGGCAGGTCCAGGCAAAAGTTCAGACGAAAAGTTCCGTTACAGTCCGTAGGAACATGTTAAACGATATATAGAATCGATCTTTAGGATGTTTTTAACATAAATCTTCAATAATGTTCCAACCGGAGAATTCCTTTGTCTTCAGAAAAGCAATGGAACGCGAGCTTCCTCTTGTGAATGCGCATGACCAGCTCATGGCAATCTGCCAGATCACTGACTCAAAGAGCCCTTATGAGCCCCTCCTTAACAGTAGAAGCCTCAAACAAGTTTCTAAAGCCGTCTGAGTGTTTTCTATCCACACATACTAATCATATGCATATACTATATTCCTGGCATGAGTAGCAGGGCACTGAAATGTTGCGCGATTTTTAACAGAATGTTCGAAAAATTAGGGGGTAGGAGGAAGAGGTTAAGAACATTATTTTTTACAATGACAGCCCATCAAAGGGGATTAGAAATTAAAATATGGGACATAACACATGAGAGACACCACAACACTACATAAAGAGAGACCCAAGACAACATATCATGGCAGCAACACATGACAACACAGCATGGTAGCAACACCACATGACAACATGTTAGCAGCACAAAACATGGTACAAACATTATTGGGCACAGACAAAGGCAAAAAGGTAGGGACAACAATACATCACGTGAATCAACTGTCAGTAAGAATGTCCATGATTGAGTCTTTGAAGAGATTGGGATAACTGTCCAGTTTGAGTGTTTTTTTGCAGCTCATTCCAATTGCTAGCTGCAGTGAACTGAAAAGAGGAGCGACCCAGGGATGTGTGTGCTTTGGGGACCTTTATCAGAATGTGACTACAACGGGTGTTGTATGTGGAGGATGAGGACTGCAGTAGATATGTCAGAGAGGGGGGAGTGATGGCTATTAGAGTTTTATAAATAACCATCAACCAGTGGGTTTTGCGATGGGCATATAGAGATTACCTGTTTACAGAGGAGTATAGAGCGTAGTGGTACACTGGTGGTAAATCGGATGTCCGAATGTTAAAGAACATCTAGCCACCTGCCGATCTATAAATTACGTCTCCGTAATCTAGCATGGGTAGGATGGTTATCTGAAAGAGGGTTAGTTTAGCAGCTCGGTGAAAGAGGAGTGATCATGATAGAGGAAACCAAGTCTAGATTTAACCATTGATATGTGCTGAGAGAAGGCCAGTATACCAACTAGCCATACTCCTAAGTACTTGTATGAGGTGACTACCTCAAGCTCTAAACCCTCAGCGGTACTGTAGTAATCACAACGGTGCTGAGAGGGGCATTCATCTTACCAAACCACAAGACCTTTGTTTAGGAGGTGTTCAGAACAAGGTTAGGGGCAGAGAAAGCTATGGGACAATAAGGGACAATAAGAAAGCTATGTTGTAGAGCGTTTAACACAAAATCCGGGGAGGGGCCTGCTGAAAATAAGACTGTTTCATCTGCATGTAAATGGATGAGAGAGCTTCCTCCTGCCTGAGCTATGATGTTGATGTAAATTGAGTGTGAGACCTAAGAGAAGCCTTGGGGTACTCCCTTGGTGACAGGCAGTGGCTGAAACAGCAGATGTTCTGACTTTATACACAGCACTCTTTTAGAGAGATAGTTAACAAACCAGGCAAAGACCCCTCAGGGTCAGCAATACTCCTAAGCCAGCCCACGTGAATGGTATCGTCTACCGTTTTAAAACCTTTGGTAAAGTCAATAAAATATAAGCACAACACTGCTTAGAATCAAGGACAATGGTGACATCAATTAGGACATTTAAGGTTGTAGCGACACATCCATAACATGAGCGGAAACCAGATTGCATTCCAGAGAGAATACTATAGACGTCAAGACAGCCAGTCAGTTGATTAAGTTTCCAACACTTTTGATACTGGACAAAGAGACATAAAAATGTAATCTGACTCTGGGGAAGTAATTAAAGGGCCTCATTTACTAATTAAATTAGTTGTCCATGTTGTTTTAACTGTAACATATAGATTTTTGGGGTTGAAATGAAGTGGAAACAACATTGATTCAACTAGTTTTGTCCAGTGGGTTGTGTTGGGCTACTTCTTTGGCATCTGATTAGTCTGGTATGGACAATACCTTTAAATCATTCTCATCATACATGTAGCAAAACACCATTGAAGTAGATGTCATGAAATGTAATGCGGTAAATATGTGAGGGAGTTGCAACAGAGAAGATAGCCGCCGTAGAATAAGCCTCCATCTGATAGAAGATGAAGGGGCAGTACCCTCACTCAAGGACATAGTCTCGATGTCCATCATTGGAATTTCCTCACTTCCTCCACTTTGTACTGTGTGTCCATGGCAACGAACATAGAAAATCAAAAGAGATATCAGTGCCCGGCTGAGGAGGCAGTGAATGCAGCTCGGAGAGAGAAAAAAATTGTACATTTCGTAATTCCTCCTTTACAAAAGAGAAAAAGGGCGCTAATGCAGGAGATGGGGGAATAGAGAGGTTGAAAGACCCAGAAAAACAAGAAAAGAAACAAAGAAAAGAAGAAGAAAAACTACAACAACATTGAAAGGTATTAAGTAATGGAATTCATGAACCACGCCTCTTTGGGAGATATTGTTGGATTGTTCAGTAATTGAGAGAGATCCTGCTTTCAGGGTTATCCTATGAGGGGGTGGGCGGGTGGCTTGGGGGGCCGATAGGGACCTCTGGAGCCAGCCCTGGCACTCACTGAGATAACGTCTGTGACAGTGATGAAGTGATTCCATAAAACAATTAATTTTCTACGAATTACTGACTAAGAGAATTCAGAGACCAGGCTTTTTCTAGAGGCTGGCCTGTGGCCATCATAGCCACCTATAGAGCTGCTGTATCTCCCCATCACAGAACTGTGTGTCATGGATTATAAACTCTGGACCTGCGCCACGAGCTTATACAGTACGTGTTGAGTAATCATCTAAGTAATGGAGTCTTGAATAAAGTGTCATGAAATGAGGGTGCTTTAATTGAAGGTTAGTGGTTAGATGACTTGAATCTTAGAGGTTGTATCCTAAAACTGAGGATCGAAAGGTAGCGGTTTGAGGCTTTCGATTACTTGCTTTAGGGGTTTCGAGCCTAGACGGCTACAGAATGTTATTGAAGGAGTTTTGACTCCTTTTTGTTCGGTCTGTTGAAGTGGAAAAATCAGAGAAGGTGATACTCAAGTCTAGCAACTTGCTGGCACCGAGGCCCCAGCATGAGGACTCAAAACATTGTTTGGATGGATGACCATATATTTACATCTCACAGGAGAAAGAACCTTTGCTGTGGAAGTCCTGGGGTCACCTGGAGAGGTGTGAAAACTGATGAAAACTTTTGCTATTGTACTCTACGTTCTACAGATCTCTTGTTACAGGACAACTGTGTTATCCTGTTCGTCAGACAACGCTCAGTTCAAAGAGAAGCAGCACAGAGGTGCGCTCCTATCATACAGTTTCAAGTTGTGGTGATTAGATTAGAATTTGAGTGTGTTGTTCCTGCCTTGTGTTTTCACTAGCAAAGAAATGTGAATTCAGGATGGGGGTGAATTCTGCTTGAATTTGGTTAAAAGGGAAGGAATTCGCTCGTACTTTGAGAACTTAGCAAGCTCCTGTGTGTATCTAACACATATTGTTTTTTCTCTTTGACATTAATCTGAACTGTAGACACGTGTAACCATGTTAAGTCTTATTGCCTAGTTATTTAAAGGTTAAATTAAAATAAATAAAATATAAAGTCTTATTTAGTTCATCGTCATTTACTCTAGGTATTTTCAAATAAAATAAAATCCCATTTTATTGGTCACAAACACATGGTTAGCAGATGTTAATGCGAGTGTAGCGAAATGCTTGTACTTCTTGTTCCAACAGTGCAGTAATATCTAACAAGTAATATCTAAGAATTCCCAAGAACTACCTACTACACACAAATCTAACAAGCAATCTAACAATTCCCCACCAACTACCTAAACACACACAAATCTAAAAGGGTGAATGAGAATATGTACATATAAATATATGGATGAGCGATGGCCGAGCGGCATAGGCAAGGCATAGGCAAGTAATGTATCATGTATTTTATGTACATTGTAATTGTTTGAGTGTTAATTAATTCACAACTAATATATCCTATTAGTTGAATTGAATAAATGCATTCCTCGTTTTACAAAGTCATTATTTGATTGACCATCAGTAAATATTTTTACACTACACATAGCCTATGCTATGACGAGGGTTCCTCCTCATCACACCTGATCTACTTGACTCAATAAATTAATTCTAGAACATTGTTCACCGTGATAAGCTATTAGTAACTAGCCTCTTAACAATTGCATAATGGTGCAATATAAACACATGCTTATTATAGTCATACTGAGTGGTGATGCAAGGCTCGCCACCTTGACTAGATCCTCCAGAGACGCACAGGGCCCGTTGCATTTATTCACATAAAAATGGAGTCAGATTGATGAATGTAGTTTGCCAATTGATTTCACCCAGTATCAGTTTTTTTCATGACAACTTAGACTCAATGCCATACATACAGATGCAGTTAATGGAATAACTATGTCCTGCATCTCTGGTCCATGCACACATACCGCCCCAGACACTTTGTAACTCTTACACAAACCTAACACCGAATCAAAACTTTTCAATCCTTTTTATTTAGCATGCAAATAACCTTGTGGATTTGGTCATTACATTCGTCCTTTATTAATTATTATTGCAGGGGTCTGAGGGGATGAGGCATTGGGGTCATTATGCGGCAATTGCTTAAAGTGTAAGGTCTATTTCACAGTTGAGCGGCCCAGTGAACTGGGGTGCCAAGTCTGGTGTCGGGAGGGGATTTGTGGAGGGTGAGTGACTGGGTCCAGTTTTGGGTCCGTTCACTAGGAGAGAGATTACAACGAACCTGAACTAATGAACTGAAAATGTTGCGGTCAGTTGAGACAAAGTCCGCTGTTCATGGCCTCATTGGGCTGGGTGACTAACCATTATAGATACTATACTTTGCCTGAGGAGAACAATATGAATATCAACATTGTTAATTCAAAGACATTTTGTGGAGAGGAGAAAACCTCTCTCTTTTGATCGCTTCCAAATGAGCTGAAATTAGTAGAAAGGGACGTAAGTGAATGGAACATGTAAAAGTGAATTAAGTGAAAAGACAAAAGACAACTAACCAAAGGTCATTATCAATTAGAGATCATTTGATGACATCCTGTATGAATGATTCTCTCACAGGCAGAGTGTAAATGGATTTAGTATGAATAGATTAAACAGGGCCTGTCACATTAACTCCTGTGGACAGACATGCTGCAAGCTTCAGCTGATAGCCGGTCATATCTGATAAAAAGCCTCACATCCCAGCCTCACGTGCTACACTAACTTTGCTCCTCAACTCAACCTGCACATCGATACAGTGTGTGTGTGATGGGACTCAAACATACCATGTATAACCCATTAGAAATATACATACCAGATAGGTCAGTGCAGTGAAATGTTGTTTTACAGGGTCAGCCATGCAGGACTTATAGCCAAGGCAGCAGCTACTCTTCCTGGGGTCCAGCAAAATGAAGGCAGCTCATACAATTTTAAAAACATAACAATACATTCACCACATATCTACAGTACAAAATCCATCTGTGCGTGTGTGTACAGCACATGTTATTGTGTGTGTGTGTGTATGCATGTGTCTGTGCCTATGTTTGTGTTGCTTCACAGTCCCCGCTGTTCCATAAGGTGTATTTTTATCTGTTTTTTTTTTATCAAATTTTACTGCTTGCATCAGTTACTTGATGTGGAATAGAGTTCCATGTAGTCATGGCTCTATATGGTACTGTGTGTCTCCCATAGTCTGTTCTGGACTTGGGGACTGTGAAGAGACCTCTTGTGGCATGTCTTGTCTTGTGAGGTAGGCATGGGTTGTACACTATATACTGTATACACTATATATTTTTGGGGTAAATATAAATATCCATACACATACACGCATGCATACATATACACATAAATACATACACATACCTGTATAGATATACATACTTTAAGAATATACCTTTATTATTCCCCGCAAACCCTACCACCCTTCTCCCAATTGGAGTAAACTAAAACACAGGCTTCTACCTTCCGTTTAAACATCTTATACACATTTTACAGACACAATCTGTTTTACAATAGTTGTATTTAGTTTATTTTTAGTCCGTCCTCTATTTCTGATGTCCATCCAGTTTGATTTATATTTGTAACTATGCTATTTCAAAGGTTCTGAACCTATACACATTTTACAGACCCCGCATGTTTTACATTGGTTATCTTGTTATTAGTCTCACCCTTTAGCTCCATTCAAACCCTCCCATCTATCGCTCAACATCATCCATTTTTGATTTCTATTTGCCATATATTTTTCAACTGTGCAGTGATGCTTCACAAAAGTATTGCACCTTTCCATTCTCATATAGCTTCTACAGACTATAAATTAAAAATCATTATTTTTTGCTAAAATAATTATTATATTATTGATTGATTGACTATGGCTTTTCAAATCACCCAGTATTGCTATCTGCAGCGTTAGTTCTAGGCAAATGTTGCAATTCTTTAGCCATTCCTGGACCTGTGACCAAAAATGATTTATATATGGACTGTCACGTTCTGACCTTAGTTCCTTTGTTTTTGTCTTTGTTTTAGTATGGTCAGGGCGTGAGTTGGGGTGGGCAGTCTATGTTTGTTTTTCTATGTTGGTTTTTGAGTTCGGCCTAGTATGGTTCTCAATCAGAGGCAGCTGTCATTGTGCCCTGATTGAGAATCATACTTAGGTAGCCTGGGTTTCACTTTTGGTTTATGGGTGTTTGTTTCCATGTGAGTGTTTGGGCTACACGGTACTGTTTCGGTTTTGTAAATTCACGTTGTCATTTATTGTTTAGTGTTCTGAGTTTTAATTAAAAATCATCATGAACACTTACCACGCTGCGCTTTGGTCCTCCTCTCTTTCTCCCGACGACAACCCTTACATGAACAATACCAAAATAAATGATCTATTGACTCTGCCTCCTCACAGCAGAATCTACAGAGCTGGGAATATTGTATCCCCCATATATATAACATTCTATTAGTTGCAAGAATATTGTATAATAATTTATATTGAAAAATTTGAAGTTTTGAATCTGCCGTTGTTTTTGCGTATCAATTCATAAACCATGTGCCATGGAATGGGCGCATTGAAAATCTCTTCCCAACTATTTAGCAATTTATATGGCACAGCTGTCAGTGTTTTGGTCCATAATTGAAATTGGTATATGTTTTTATTTATCACACTTTTTAAAACCATTCATGTTGTAACGGCGTTCGTCTGTTGAAGGAGAAGCGGACCAAAATGCAGCGTGGTGGTTACTCATGCTCTTTAATAAAATAGAACGATACATGAAATAACTATATAAATATACAAAACAACAAACGGAATGTGAAAACCTATACAGCCTGTCTGGTGAATAACTAACACAGAGACAGGAACAATCACCCACAAAACACACAGTGAAACCTAGGCTACCTAAATATGGTTCCCAATCAGAGACAACGAGAATCACCTGACTCTGATTGAGAACCGCCTCAGGCAGCCAAGCCTATGCTAGACACCCCTACTCAGCCGCAATCCCAATACCTACTAAACCCCAATACAAAAACACACCACAACATAAACCCATGTCACACCCTGGCCTGACCAAATAAATAACGAAAACACAAAATACTAAGACCAAGGCGAGACACATGTTCTTTAATACAGGGCCGACATACAAGTTCCTTACTTTTTTCCCTTTTTACTTGCCTCTTCCATTTTTGTGGTAATGCTGTAATTAATTTGTTGTAATTTTGGGTAGAGCAGACATTTCCATATGTCTGTGTTAACTGTTAATGTGACATAACTCCACCTGTCCTATTTATGATATCATTCACTAAAATGTATTATTTTCTTAGAAAAATACATTTTGTTTTATCAATTAGTATATTTGAGTTTAACCACAATATTTGTTGTATTATTTGTTCTGTCTTTTCAGGTGGATTAAACTGAAATTGCAACCAACTTTCTAAGACTTGTTTAAACAATAACGATATTTTGGAGATTATTTCCTTTTCAAACAACTGAAAGTGAGTAGGTGTAATCTGAATAAAGGGAAAAAGGCCCTTCTTGAACATAGGATGAGACATTCTTACCAATTTACTAGAAAACCAGTTTTGATTTAAGTATAACTTGTGTATGACTGATGCCTTTAGTGAGGGGTCTAATGTTTTAATATTTAACCATTTCTGCACTCCGAATTCATATTCGTTATATAAATAGGCACTTTTAATTTTGTCTGGCTTGCCGTTCCGAATAAAATGTAATATTTTTGGTTCATAAAGCAGGAATTTCAAAAACAGGTCACTATGTGTAGGCAAAACCATAAGCAAATAGGTAAACTGTGATATGACTAAAGAGTTAATCAGGGTGATTTTTCCACAAATAGACAGGTATTTTCCTTTCCATGGTAAGCAAGATCTTCTATAAGAATGTATTGGAGTGAGATAATTTATTTATTTTCGGATTTGTATACTGAGTATGTCCACATCTCCGTCAGACCATTTAATTGGTAAACTACATGGGAATGTAAAATGTGCATTTTTTAGTGATCCAATGCGTAATATACTGCGCTTATCATAATTTGGTTTAATCCAGAGAGGATAGCAAAAGTATCTAGTATCCAAACTGTATGAGGCTGGTGTCCCCGATATTTCACAGTATTCTATTCTATGTATGTAAAAAAAAACTGTCTGATCAGGATGAACAATATCTGACAATACTTTTTTTATTCTATGCGCCAAGCATCTTGCTAGGGTTTTTGCATCACAACACTGAAGTGTAAGAGGTCTCCAATTTTTTAAATGGACTGGATCTTTATATATACATCATTTGGGTCCTGTTTCAGTAATAATGATATCAGACCTTCTTGTTGCGTGTCTGATAATCTACCATTTTTATAGGAGTGGTTAAAACATGCTAATAATGGTCCTCTGAGTATATCAAAAAAAGTTTTGTATACTTCCACTGGTATGCCATCCAGCCCTGGAGTTTTCCCATCCTTAATTAAAGGCCCCAATTGCATTAAAAAGTTCCTCGACTGTAATTTGGCCTTCAGTTAGTGGAGATGGAGGAGACTGAAATGAAAACATATTCTTAAAGTACTTTACTTCCTCTTTCAAAATATAATTTGGTGAATCATGCGTGACTCCATGATTTGTAACAAGCTTTAATACATTTTTTGGGTGCATTTCTATATTGAAGATTGAAAAAGAATTTGGTGCATTTTTCCCGATATTCCATCCAGTTCGCTTTATTTTTATAATATATTACACTTAGAATACGTGGACAACTACAAATACCTGGGTGTCTGGTTAGACTGTAAACTCTCCTTCCAGACTCACATTAAGCATCTGCAATCCAAAATTGAATCTAGAATTGGCTTCCTATATCGCAACAAAGCATCCTTCACTCATGCTGCCAAACATACCCTCGTAAAACTGACCATCCTACCGATCCTCGACTTCGGTGATGTCATCTATAAAATAGCCTCCAACACTCTACTCAACAAACTGGATGCAGTCTATCACAGTGCCATCCGTTTTGTCACCAAAGCCCCATACACTACCCACCATTGCGACCTGTATGCTCTCGTTGGTTGGCGCTCACTTCATACTCGTCGCCAAACCCACTGGCTACAGGTTATCTACAACATTTACATTACATTCAAGTCATTTAGCAGACGCTCTTATCCAGAGCAAGGCTCTGCTAGGTAAAACCCCGCCTTATCTCAACGCACTGATCACCATAGCAGCACCCATTCGTAGCACGCGCTCCAGCAGGTACATCTCACTGGTCACCCCCAAAGCCAATTCCTCCTTTGGTAGTCTTTCCTTCCAGTTCTCTGCTGCCCATGACTGGAACGAATTGCAAAATTGTCTGAAGCTGGAGACTCACAACTCCCTCACTAGCTGCACCTGTACATAGCCCATCTGTAACGGGATTCTTCCGTCGAAGGAGAGGCGGACCAAAACGCAGCATGGTAAGTGTCCATGGTTTAAATGGGAAAACTCAACATGAACACAACTACAAAACAAGAACCGTGAAAAACCAAAAACAGTCCCGTGTGGCACAGACACAGGAAACAACCACCCACAAAACCCAACACAAAACAGGCTACCTAAATATGGTTCCCAATCAGAGACAATGACTAACACCTGCCTCTGATTGAGAACCATATCAGGCCAAACATAGAAATAGACAAACTAGACACACAACATAGAATGCCCAACCAGCTCACGTCCTGATCAACACTAAAACAAGGAAAACACACAAGAACTATGGACAGAACGTGACACCATCTGTAAACAGCCCATCTATCTACCTACCTCATCCCCATACTGTTATCTATTTATTTATTTATTTTGCTCCTTTGCACCCCGGTATCTCTACCTGCACATTCATCTTCTGCTGATCTACCATTCCAGTGTTTAATTGCTATATTGTAATTACTTCGCCACCATGGCCTATTTATTGCATTAACTTACCTCATTTGCACTCACTGTATATAGACTTTTTGTTTTCTTTTGTTCTACTGTATTATTGACTGTATGTTTTGTTTATTCCATGTGTAACTCTGTGTTGTTGTATGTGTCGAATTGCTACGCTTTATCTTGGCCAGGTCGGAGTTGCGGTGCTCGGCGTTCGACGTCACCGGTCTTCTAGCCATCATTGATCCTTTTTTCATTTTCCAATGGTTTTGTCTTGTCTTCCCACACACCTGTTTTCAATCCCATTCATTACCTGCTGTGTATTTAACCCTCTGTTTCCCCTCATGTCTTTGTCAGAGATTGATTTGTTGTCAGTGTAGTGTGATTGTTTGTATAGGTGCGCGTTGGGTCCTCGTACCCATGTTTTGTTTGTTTGTACATTTATTGTTATGGAGCATACTCGTGGAACTTTATTAAAAGACTCCATATTTACACTCCATTTGACTCTCCTGCGCCTGACTTCCCTGCCACCTATTACACCTATGCATGACAATTGTAGGTCCTAAACCAATTACAGCAGTCCTTCAGGATTGCACATTCAACAATTCACCAGCAGAAGGAGTTCCCTTTTTCCCATTCACTGTCTTGGTGGTGCTCATGAAAGGAAACTAAACTTCACAATTAGCAGCGACCCCACTCAGGAAATGTTATGTACTTGTAGAGAATATTGTTCTAAACGATATGTCACAAATTAACTAAATAAAAGGGGTACTTTTGAGATATTCATATAAATATGATTTATGTTGAATAGATGAATGTGAAAATGTGTATTTCTGAATCTAGACATACTCCATATATGAAAGGACACTACTAGGAGTATAATGTCACCATCCCCTCCTCTCTTCTCAGACCATTTCCGGAGACCTTCTCCCTTACCTCACCTCGCTCATCAACTCATCCCTGACCGCTTTTGTTTCAAGTTTTCTGTACATTTCCGATGTCAACAACTACAGACCAGTTCCCTTCTCTCTTTTCTCTCCAAAACTCTTGAGCGTGCCGTCCTTGGCCAGCTCTATATCTCTCTCAGAATGACCTTCTTGATCCAAATCAGTTTTCAAGACTAGTCATTCAACTGAGACTGCTCTTCTCTGTATCACGGAGGCGCTCCGCACTGCTAAAGCTAACTCTCTCTCCTCTGCTCTCATCCTTCTAGACCACCTGCCTTCGATTAACCATCAGATCCTCCTCTCCACCCTCTCCGAATCTCCGTAGGTCCTAAACCTCCTACCAGGCGGCGTGCCGAGAATCTTTCTCCTCACAGCAGTCACCACTGGTGTCCCCCAGGGCTCTGTTCTACCCTCTCTTATTCATACACCAAGTCACTCTGTCATAACCTCACATGGTCTCTCCTATCATTGAAGAGTTAATCTTCTCCTTTTCCCCCTTCTGATGACCAGGTGGCGACGCATCTCTGCATGTCTGGCAGACATATCAGTGTGGATGACGGATCACCACCTCAAGCTGAACCTCAGCAAGACTCCTCTTCCTCCCGGGGAAACTGCCCGTTCCATGATCTCGCCATCACGGTTGACAACTCCATTGTGTCCTCCTCCCAGAGCGCTAAGAACCTTGGCGTGATCCTGGACAACACCCTGACGTTCTCAACTAACATCAAGGCGGTGTCCCGTTCCTGTAGGTTCATGCTCTACAACATCCGCAGATGCCTCACACAGGAAGCGGCGCAGGTCCTACCAGGCACTTGTCATCTCCCGTCTTGATTACTGCAATATGCTGGCTGGGCTCCCTGCCTGTGCCATTAAACCCCTATCATCCAGAACGCCGCAGCCCGTCTGGTGTTCACAAATTAACTAAATAAAAGACCATGGTGCTCGCCTTTGTGAGAACGATATCCAGGCTCTGATCAGGCCCTACACCCAAACAAGGGCACTGATTTGGCCTGCTGACCACTGAGGAAGTACAGTTCCCGTGCCCAGTCAAAACTGTTTGCTCTGAATCAAACTCCCTCAGACGCCAGGACAGCGGAGTAATCACCACCTTCCGGAGACACCTGAAACCCCACCTCTTCAAGGAATGATAGGGTAGGGGTACACCCCCCTACAAGATTTAGATGCAAGTGGCTGTTCCACTGGTTGTCATGGTGTTTGCACCAAGATGTTGTCTGTGACTTAAATGTAATGTAAATGTAAGATGTTGTCTGTGTCGTGTATGGTTCACAGATCATAGCGTATTACAGCATACACAGTATGTCTAAACAGGGCGTAGAATGATTTTTAAAAAATGGTTTGTGATAGAAATGTAAAAAGCAATGTCAAACATTCTTCCTCCCAATTAAGTTGTTATGTGAGAATTGCCAGAACAATCTGAGCTACCAAAAATATTTTTGGGCTGCGCATACATTGAATCGCCCCACTGTCATGTTGGCGTTCCATCATGAGAATTCTCTAAATGGTGAGAGATCAGAGCTCTACGGCACATCAAGTGTGGGATAACGAGAGAGAAAAGAGATGGTAGGATTCACTTCCATTCTATACCATTTCTATTCAAAGTTCCAGTGATTGACTACATAGGGCTCTGGTCAAAAGTAATGCACTTTATAGGGAATAGGGTGCAATTTGGGACTGTGTGAGGGGAGGATATCCACCTTAGGAGAGATGTGTACAATAACGTCTTTGGGCTGGGGGCAGTATTGAGTAGCTTGGGTGAATAAGGTGCCCTGAGTAAACTGTCTGCTACCCAGGCCCAGTTGGTAATATATGCATATTATTAGTAGATTTGGATAGAAAACACTCTGAAGTTTCAAAAACTGCTTGAATGATGTATGTGAGTATAACAGCAAAACCCTGAGTAAAAATCCAACCAGGAAGTGGGAAATCTGAGGTTTGTAGTTATTCAACTCTTGGCCTATCAAATATACAGTGTCTATGGGGTCATATTGCACTTCCTAAGGCTTCCACTAGATGTCAACAGTCTTTAAAACCTTGTTTGATGCTTCTACTGTGAAGTGGGGGTGAATGAGAGCTGAATGAGTCAGAGGTCTGCCAGAGTTAGGTTGAGTTCCATTGCATTTCTGAAGACAAAGGAATTCTCCGGTTGGAACATTATTGGTGATTTATGTTAAAAACATCCTAAATATTGATTCTATACATTGTTTGACATAACGGAACTTTTTGACTTGCATAATAGTTGTATCTTTTACCAATGTTTATTATGAGTATTTCTGTAAATTGATGTGGCTCTCTGCAAAATCACTGGATGTTTTGGAACTACTAAACATAACGCGCCAATGTAAACTGAGATTTTTGGATATAAACATGAACTTTATCGAACAAAACATACATGTATTGTGTAACATGAAGTCCTATGGGTGTCATCTGATGAAGATCATCAAAGGTTAGTGATTCATTTATCTCTATTTCTGCATTTTGTGACTCCTCTCTTTGGCTGGAAAAATGGCTGTGTTTTTCTGTGACTTGGCTCTGACCTAACATAATCATTTGGTTTGCTTTCGCTGTAAAGTATTTTTGAAATCTGACACTGTGGTGGGATTAACGTCCCACTTGGCCAACATCCAGTGAGATTGCAGAGCGCCAAATTCAAATACAGAAATATTAATTATAAAAATTCAGAAAACAAAACATATTTTACATAGGTTTAAAGATTAACTTCTTGTGAATCCAACCACGGTGTCAGATTTAAAAAATGCTTTACTGCGAAAGCATACCTTACGATTATTTGAGAACATAGCCCAGCAGACAAATCATTACAAACAGTAACCAGCAAAGTAGAAGAGTTACACAAGTCAGAAATAGAGATAAAAATTAATCCCTTACCTTTGATGAACTTCATATGGTTACACTCAGAAGACATTCATTTACTCAATAAATGTTCCTTTTGTTCAATAAAGTCTCTTTATATCCAAAAATATCCCTTTTGTTTACATGTTTTCTTCAATAATCCACAGCCTCAAATGCAGTCAAAACAGGCAGACAAAAAAATCTAAATTGCATCTGTAAAGTTCATAGAACATGTCAAACAATGTTTATATTCAATCCTCAGGTTGTTTTTAGCCTAAATAATCAATAATATTTCAACCGGATAATAACATCGCCAATATAAAAGGTAAACAAGAAAGGCACTCTCGGTCGTGCGCAATAACAGAGTATCAAAAATCTTGCCTCCAATACAATACAATTGTGTAAGCTTGCCTTGCAATGCAGCTGAAGTAACATAAGCTAGTTAACGAACTATTTACTTGCTTATTGTGTAGTGGAGGATAAAAATAACTGTATGCCTATGGATGTGTAGCTAGCTACAGTATGTAGCCGATCTGCGTATGGACCCTAAAATGTTAGGTTCTGAACTAATATTCATACCAATCTATAAACCTCAGCTATCATAGTTGTTGTATCAACTTGAAGTCTAATGGCATTAATAAAGCCTATGGATAGAGTACAATATAATAACTTTATTGTGCCAAGGATGCAAGTCCTATATACACATGTACTGTAGTTATTACCATGCATGAGATTCCCTCATTGTAGCCTGTACATTGAATATATTCACTGATCATGTACTCTTCCTTGGCAAATAAAGGTGCGGTTCAGGTATGAATCTGAGACCTTCTTTTTCAGTCATATCAAACTCTATTATTTGAATGATGCTGTGTCTGCAAGTATTACAATTATACACTACAACAGTGTTTACCACTCCTGCTCCTGGGACATCAATGATTACACACTGTAACTATGTAATAGACCAGAAAGATGATTGATTTGTAATTCATTATTACAGAAAAAAATCTATGCATATCTAACTCCCTTCATCTGCATTAATCTGAGGACACAGGATAATACTTCAACTAGATACTTAATTTCAACCAATGGAGAATGTGAAACACTTTCTTGAAAGAAGTTCATTATCCAGGTGTTATAAATACATAAATGCATTAGAATTATGATAATTGTAATATTATAAATGCAAGTTTACACTTCAATGCACATATGGTGTGCATTATAAAATGAGGAAGAAAGATGCAGTGGGGAGAGAGGTGTAGAAGACAGGGGGCCCTGGGCCCCCAGTTGGCCCAAAGATTATTTTAAGAGCGGGTGAGGTGGCGGTGATAGGACTGGCTTCCTCTTTCAGATGGATAGAGAGAGAGCATGAGAGAGAGCATGATTAAGCTTTGTTTTTTTTTATTCTAATACGGTAAGTCATCTTAAATCAGGAGATGAAATATAAAACTGACCTTGGATCATTAACTCTGGGACTACTACATCTCTGTCTGTATTTCAATGCAAAGCATCTCTTTAATAATACTTCCTGTTGACCCGACCAAGTGACATCTCACCTATGATCATGCTGTGCCCTCTACGTCAGCCAAAACAGCTGATATAACCTAGCGCGAGCCCATAGCAAATTAATGGAATGGAACATTTGCAGAGACTGTTTTGACTGGAGTGATGCTTGGAATCCATAAAAATGTATCCCTTTTTATTTTACCACTACAATCTGTTCGTCGGAGGAAACTGGAAAAAAACAACTTGTCTAGAAAGTAAACATCCGCACCTCGATGGTGTTAACTGTGCTTATGTCTGCATAATGAAAAAAATAGGGAAAAAATAAAAACGTTTGACTTTTTCTGGTCTAGTGATCGATGACAAATGAGCTCGCTGCCCAGACTTACATAATTACAAAGATGAGATTTTCCTGATTAAAATGGTGCCCATGTAACAGTTTTGCTTCCGTTCCTCTCCTCGCTCTTACCTGGGCTCAAAAAGATATTTGCTGAAATAGAAAGACTTGCCTATATTTCCCCCATAGGAAACAATGGGAAGACCGCAGAGTTCCAATATGATTTTAGTTGTTTACATTTGAACTATAAAACAACATGAGCAGGTCTCAATGCCAACAATAGCGAAGCAGGCATTGTAATGTTGAACAATAAGCTGGGAATAGAACGTTCGGGAAAGCGAGTTGGTGTCACAGTGCTCAATAGAACTAATAGGAGCTGTCAGGGTGAAAAATGCACTAAAATAAGGTCTGTTTTTTCGTGATTACTTCAAAACAAAGGCACGCAGCTATGAAATATGGTCATATTATGGATCTGGACTCCATGGCTGATGTAATGAACTAGTTTTCATCAGAAAATAAAGTTGTTAAAAATGTAATGTGTCCAGGCAACTATCTACACGGATTTCAGAGCACTCTCGTCTGAGTGTACCAGAGCAGCAGTATAATTACTTTACGACCGCTCAACACCTGTTGAATATGGCCTGTGTCAGTAAACGTTGGAAAAAAAGCGTAATTCAATTGTTTCCAGCACCACATTTACAGTCACCAACTGGTTAACACGAAAACTGCCTTACTAGCTCTGCTAGGGTGAGTAAAATGGTCAGAGTGGTAGCTAGCCAACGTTAGCTTTGGTGCTTGACTGCCGTTGTAAGGCCAGAATGCTCAAATCAACCCTACTCCTCGGCCAGAATGTCCAGTGTGCGCTCCGAGAATGAAACGGTCCGAATTTTCAAAATGACATTTTTTCTCTGAATGGAAACTCCATAATATTATCTAATGAATTAAGCCACATTTCTTAAAATCAATCCCATGTAATATGTTATTTCAAAAAAGGTTTTAAATTCTCTGGTAATGTCAATACGGAATACTTTCATATGCTTCTCAAAGATGCCCTCTGGTGGTCAAACTAGCAATAACTTGAAGTAACAGACGAAATGGCTGAGAATTAAATGATGTGCCACAGAATGCTGCAGCAGCACGCAGGGTGTGCCGCAGTATGACGCAACTTTTAAAGGAGGAACCACTGTACTTGTCCACAGGTAGATCTACGACTAGATAGAGTGAAAATGTCTCTAATTTCTACAGAAAGAAGGCAAATCTTCATGACAAGAACAATAGATGGCTATGCTATGCTATGCTATGCCCATACAAGTATATATGTTTGTAATGGCCACTTGGTTAACAACATCTAAACCGGACATGGCTAAGAGCAGGCCGAAAGGCATATCTTTGTGGCTCAATAGAGTGGCTCTTATGAATAGAGTTATTTACTCAATCACACCAAAAATTTCCAATCAAATCAAATGTCTGAGAAGTCAAAACAACATACCAACTTAAAGCTCACCCTGCCTGAGGACAATCAACCATGAATTGAATTAGTGTTGCCTCATAAAATTATTTATATTTAGCAACCCACAGGGTGAAAGAATGAGTTTGATTAGGCATTTGTCCTCACCTTCATCACTTCTTAGTCGGCTAGTCATAAAATGCATCCGAAATTGAACCATATTCCCTATATAGTGGACTACTTTTAACCAAAGCTCTATGGGCCCTGGTCAAAAGTAGTGCCCTATAAAGGGAATAGGGTGCCATTTAGGACAGAGCCAGAGTGCGTTCAACCATTTAGATGAATGCTGATTCAAACTCTATAGCACACTTTTTCTTGCGCTCTGACACCATCCATCCCACGCACAAACAAAAACAGTGTTAACTAAGGTCAATGTCCACGCCCCCGCGGAAATCAAGTTAGCATAATAAAAGAATCTCCATAAAAATGTGTCTCAATCCACAGCATCCTCCTATCTCACACTTCCGCATCTGGGGTAAATGTTGACTGAGCTAGAGCGGTGTTTGTCAGACCATAGCTATGTTTGAATACCCATACTAACATATTGAATACTAAATACTTAATGAGCACATACTACATACTATATACTATTAGTTCATTTTACTATAGTGTAAAAGAAAGGTATCGTTTCAGTTGAGTGTACTAGCGCTTTGCCTGTTTACCAGAAGTTGATGCTGTTGCTACGCAACTTCTTGCTCACTTGTTAGCATAACAAATTACTAGCTAGCCATCTTATGACTTCATTAACAATATCTATTGAGAAAACACAACGACTATACCACTTAGCTAAGCTAAGAATCACCCGAATAATCAAGTCAATAAATGTTTTCCTGCATTTGGCGTTTCATTATTTGTGTCCATTCCTATATTAAACCCTATGGCTCAACTCGGCGCGTTGTGTGCGAGAGAGAGTGATGCATACCACACGCAACTTAACATTACCTGCATTGGAAACTCACCACAACTTGTAGTCTGCACTGTCTAGCTGTAATTGTTAGCCATTGTCGTGTCTTTACTCTCATTAAATGAAGACTTTTAGTTTTTATCAAAGCTTCTCTTTAATTAGTATTGCGCGATCAAACTGATTAATCATGTAACTGTAATTAACTAGGAAGTCGGGGCACCAAGGAAAATATTCAGATTACAAAGTTATAATTTCCAGATATTTTATATCTGATCAATTAGTCTTCAAATCAAATGTATTTATATAGCCCTTCGTACATCAGCTGATATCTCAAAGTGCTGTACAGAAACCCAGCCTAAAACCCCAAACAGCAAACAATGCAGGTGTAAAAGCACGGTGGCTAGGAAAAACTCCCTAGAAAGGCCAAAACCTAGGAAGAAACCTAGAGAGGAACCGGGCTATGTGGGGTGGCCAGTCCTCTTCTGGCTGTGCCGGGTAGAGATTATAACAGAACATGACCAAGATGTTCAAATGTTCATAAATGACCAGCATGGTCGAATAATAATAAGGCAGAACAGTTGAAACTGGAGCAGCAGCACAGTCAGGTGGACTGGGGACAGCAAGGAGCCATCATGTCAGGTAGTCCTGGGGCACGGTCCTAGGGCTCAGGTCCTCCGAGAGAGAGAAATAAAGAGAGAATTAGAGAGAGCATATGTGGGGTGGCCAGTCCTCTTCTGGCTGTGCCGAGTGGAGATTATAACAGAACGTGGCCAAGATGTTCAAATGTTCATAAATGACCAGCATGGTTGAATAATAGTAAGGCAGAACAGTTGAAACTGGAGCAGCAGCATGGCCAGGTGGACTGGGGACAGCAAGGAGTCATCATGTCAGGTAGTCCTGGGACATGGTCCTAGGGCCCAGGCCAGTTGAAACTGGAGCAGCAGCATGGCCAGGTGGACTGGGGACAGCAAGGAGTCATCATGTCAGGTAGTCCTGGGGCATGGTCCTAGGGCTCAGGTCCTCAGAGAGAGAGAAAGAATGAGAGAAGGAGAGAATTAGAGAACGCACACTTAGATTCACACAGGACACCGAATAGGACAGGAGAAGTACTCCAGATATAACAAACTGACCCTAGCCCCCCGACACATAAACTACTGCAGCATAAATACTGGAGGCTGAGACAGGAATGAATACTGGAGGTCTTCGAATGAATGAATTATTTACTTTACCTCACGTTATTCTCATACCAAATGTCGTAAAGTTTTGGTTATCTGCTCACCGATCCATACATCAATTGTCTTAAATCAAATATTTACTAACTAAGTAATTCACAGAAATTCATAAACAAACAAACAAAATAAAAATGGTTACAAGAAATGATAGGGGAATGTGCCCTAATGTGCTAAACCGGCATCGCGGCTTGGTGGACAACAGGGGGAGTGGGGGTCAGAAGTCATGAGAAGTCATGACAGAGTTGATAATTATAACAATTTAAATGCTAATCGTTTGCACATGATCCGGGAAAAATTGCAATCAATCAATATATTTACGCTCAGTGTGTCATCTTGTTCACTGTTGAAGAGTTAGTTTCTGTTGGAGAGCTCTCTCTCTCTCTCTCTCTCTCTCTCTCTCTCTCTCTCTCTCTCTCTCTCTCTCTCTCTCTCTCTCATCACATAATTTTACAAACAGTATCATCCTCACTCATTCATCTTATACAACAATTAGATGTAAACCCACCTTAAATACATTTTTACACTCTGTACTGCTCTATATGTAGCCAAATTCAATCACAAATGTATACATCCACTTGGACTGTAATATTAGAGCATGTATGCCTGCCATAGCAAATGTAATTTAGTGTAGCCTATAGCCTACATTCATTAATGTACACACATACACACGTCAGAATAATCATGTGAAAGCTATTTATTTGATAAAGTTGCCTTTTCCCATAACAGACTGGTGGCAGAGGACCCTACTGTGTGCTACAACCTAGACCTCAATCCCCACTTCCGAATGACCAGACCCTCTTTTGACAGCCTGGTAGAGGTCTTGCAGCAAGAACACCAGGAATATAGTTGGGGCAAGACCTTGGAAAGCCTCATGTCAATAAAAAACTCCAACAACGTCAACAGTCTATCCTCCCTCTGTCACGACTCCCTCCGAAGGTGGCTCCCCTGCCTGTCCGGGTGGCGCTCGGCGGTCGTCGTCGCCGGTCTACTAGCCGCCACCGATCCCTTTTTCCTTTTCTGTCCATTTGGTCTTATTGGTTGCACCTGTCCCTTATTTTGTTTCTTGATTTATGTCTATTTAAGCCTGTTAGGCCCACCTATGTTTGTGCGGAATGATTTTCTGTTAGTCGGGGTGTGTGTGTTTGTGTTCCTGTCCTTTTGTGCCCTGTGTTGGGTCGGACTATTTTTCTGTCTGTTTAGCGCCTATGGTTTTGGGCGTTCGTGTGGGAATCACAATAAACACCGTTTTCCCCAGTATCCTCTGCTCTCCGCAATTGACTCTGCACCCACCACTCCAGGCGATTGTGACACCCTCTGTCTATTATCCTTAACTCTCCATCTATTCTCGTGTCTTCTCTCTGTCTATTTTCGTCTTTTCTCTTTGTCTATTCTCATTGTCCATACATCTATTCTCCTCATCCTCCTGTACCCCTCTTCTTTCTTCTTCTCGCTCTTGCGGTTCTCTCTCTTTTTGTTTTCTTCATCTCTCTTCTCCTCTCTTTTTATTGCATCTTCCTCTCTCTTCTCATCGTGAGCGCTGGCCTGCCTCTCTCTCTCTCTCTTCATCTCTGTCCTGCATCTCTCTTAGTAGTGTGACCCACTCTGGCTCTCTCCTCCTCTTGGGAGTTATCGCTTCTCTCTCTCTCTCTGATCATGTACATTTCTGCAAAATAACAACAGGCGGTGTAATTGCGGGACTGCTGTCAATTGCCTCATCCATGGCACTGTACCTTTTCCAGGTGGCCTCAGTGCTCACCCCAGTTTGGGGGCACTTCAAATCCCAAAAGAAACAAGTTGGGGCACAAACAGCTAAGAAATGCTGCACTCACCGTACAACCTGCACGTTACATTGTGTAGATCTGGAGACATTTTAGATGGCTATACAAAAAAAGTCTTACTTTATGCTTTTGTTTGAGGTTCTCCCATTTTTTCTTTATCCAGGCTGCAGTCACCTTCCCTTCCTGACAGTACTCCTGCACAAATGGGCAAAGCACAATCATCAGTTATCATTAGCGACTAGTCTTTGGCAAATACAGATACAATAGGCAAAGTTGCAAACGCATAAAACTGTTGTCTTTTTTGTCCCCCAAAATGTCCTTCCAACCTGTAATGTTACCAGTCATACCAAGGATGTATTGGCTCATGAATGCTAATGAGGCAGATCATATAAGCTGCAGTAATTGAACTGTCTTGACAAAACCACCAGTCTGTTTGCTTGTGATTGTTTATGTTAGGTAACGTTCCCAGCAATTCAGCTACTTGCTCAAACCCCTTCCTGTGAACCAGAATTCATTTCTGGCCCGCCAGGTTATCAGCTTTGCTGTGTTGTCATCAGTCCCTACGATGTAATGAGACACCCTTTTTTAGATAAACCTGTGTCATGTTAACCTTACATGAATCAGGTTTAAAACGATTAACTATCAACCACATATTTGCCTAATGTTGGGTAGTTAGTTAGAAAGCATATAGTTAATATACCTGCAAGCAGTCCTTCTTATCTGCACAACCATCTTTTGCAGTGTGTTTGTGTTGACGTTCTCTGTTTGTCTGGGCATTAAATAATTCCCGGGCACGTTCCCTGGGGTGTGAGGAGTGGAGGGGGAAGGAGCGAGAGAAAAGGGGGGAATGTTATTGTAAATAGAAATAGATTTGAAAAAAGAGGCAGACTTTAAGAGCTGATGATGCCTCGGGAGAATGCTCCTTAGGCAGTCACGGATTACAGGGCAGAAAGCCATGGGATGTTGCTGAGTGGGCATGTGAATGATTAGTCTGTCAAATCTAATTTACAGTTTGTGTGTCTGTCTGTGTGTGTGTGCGTGCGTGTGTGATAGAGTAGAAGGATTACTGTAGCAGTGGGGGTACCAGCGGTCCATCATACACAGAGATCTGATTATGCTGATTTAATTGTCTACTTGAATAGAGCCGTGGAGGATTGAGGGCAGGGTGACAGGGACAAACAGCAGTAAACATCGCACACACACACACACACACACACACACACACACACACACACACACACACACACACACACACACACACACACACACACACACACACACACACACACACACACACACACACACACACACACACACACGCACACACACCTGCAGAGGGTCAAGTACAACCAAAAACAACCATTCCATTAGCAAGCCACATGACCAACAGACACTACTCCTGAGAGAGGTGCTAAAGCAACAGACAAGCAATCTTACAGTCTTTATGATCACACTGTAATGATGCATCAATCTTCTGTCTTCCTTCTGATCACAGTCACAATCATCACATCATTTATCACCCACCATTACCACCACTGTTATTATATTTCATCTGCCTCACTTTAGAATAATGAGGCCCAATCACAGTACTTCCATTTCCATGTCATAAGACTACAATAATCAATTACAATGTCTCTCTCCTTATTACTGCTGTAGTTTACAGTCAGAGCGTCACAGCTCACAAAGGACAAGGTTCTGAGATCTGTTGCTCAGGTCTGTTTTCAGGTCACATCCCATTCCACTGTTACCAAGAACATCCTAGCTATTTCACCAGCTTTCCAAATCCTGTATATAGTCAGGGGAAAACATACAGTGGGATAGGCTGTGTGTTTCTCGCCATCTAAGCAGGGTGGAGAATGCGGCTCCTCCGTGTCTTTAATAATAATGGTGTTTATCTCAGCTACTTACATTAGAGAGCTCTTCACGCCGCAGTTAAAGAACCCTGGGGGCCATGCGGCGCCACATCTCTGGAGCTAGGTGCTTCAATAGTTGGTGTTACACGAGTCCCACTGCTCTCTGTCTTTCTTTCTTTCCTCTCACACACTCTCTCCTACGTGTCCTACTGTGAGTATAGTTTTTTTGTGTCTTGTCACTAGAGTATGCTGAACCTGTTCATGTTTGGAGAACATAAAAGAGAGGGAGGAGGAGAGAAGGAAAGACTGTTCCCCACAAGGCCTAATCATCACCGCCTCCTGAATAAAGGAGCTTTCCAAAAGCAAATGACATAATATTACGCGATGTGGAAGTGACAGAATGAGACAGCGAGTATCAACACATGCTCTAGAGCCCCTGTAGAAATCCCTGTAGAAATGACACCCACTACATCCATGACAGAGGCAGGGGGAAGGGTTCAAAATAGATACTGTAGCAAATAACACACATCTAGTGAATCTGAACATCTGAACATCAAAGACAGGAGGCGATACAAAAGGGAGCAAGAGGCCTTCATTTCCCTTCTTGATGAAGTACAAACAGAGGAAGGCAGCCTGCTCTATGTCAATGTTACAGATCACAGGGCTACCCGGGAGAACTGGGGAACATATTGCCCCCAATGCCTCTATACCCACACTCTGATCATTACCCTCAGGCTCTGTCGTGCATCGTCGTGGGTGGGTGGGGGGTTACTGCATCAGCATAGCAAATATTTACAGTATATGGTCATGTTTACATCGTTACCTCATCAGTATAGCAAATATTTACAGTATATCGTCACGTTTACATCGTTACCTCATCAGGATAGCAAATATTTACAGTATATGGTCATGTTTACATCGTTACCTCATCAGCATAGCAGGTATCCTTATGGTTGTGTTTATGTTAAACTCAACAGCATGGCAGGTGCAGTATTGATATGGTAGTGTCATAATGTTACCTCAACAGCATAGCATCATGTCTCTCCTTTACTATTAGCAAGCTTGCGCAATGTCATTCACCTATTCACTTCAGCCTATGAGCATGGCATACTAGAGCAATTCCACCACGCTTGCTGATTAGCCTATGGGCTCACTCGTGCAATAAGCACTTCCCTTTCTTTCAACCAATGGGAATACATCTGTGGGAGAATTTATATGTCAACTAAAACCTTGAAAAAATGAAAAAATGAAAAAATCGCAACTGGATATTATTCCGAATATCTTGTTAAAACTTCGGTAGAGGTTTTGTTGTGTTTTCCGCATTCCCACCAGTAGAGCCACTTCCTGTTCATACTGCTGTAAAATGCCATTATCAATTATCTTCTGTCAAGGCCGGCAACATCAACAACATTAAAATGAAAATGCTACTATGGCTGTTATCTAAACAACACGTTGTCTTGTATCCCTCTACTGGGACAACGGCGTATCTATGCTGATCTACACAGGCCGATTGCTGTTGTGCTATTTAGAGTTACATGGTTGCATAGGAGTGGACCCGAACTAAGGTGAACTCAATAAAGATTGTTGAATGGCCTCGCCGACAATCCATTGCAGCAATTGTGGATTGGTAATCAATGATAATCAGAAACAACATACAGTACTTCATGAAACCTAAGGGAGTCATTCATATTTGACATTAAGTTGGCTTACATAATTGTAACCTTTCACAAATTGTGCTTTGCAACATTAGTCATTCTTTATCAATTGATTTGCCAGCAACTCAAATGGAATACTTCATCCATGTGTAACAGTATAGACTTTACATTCGTCCCCTCGCCCCGACCTGGACGCGAACCAGGGACGCTCTGCACACGTTTAACAGTCACCCTCGAAGCATCGTTACCCATCGCTCCGCAACTGCCACGGCCCTTGCAGAGCAAGGGGAACCACTACTTCAAGGTCTCAGAACAAGTGACGTCACTGATTGAAATGCCACTAGCGTGCACCACCGCTAACTAGCTAGCCATTTCAAATCACCTACACTCACCCCCCTTATGACCTCCTCCTCTTTCCGCAGCAACCAGTGATCCGGGTCAACAGCATCAATGTAACAGTATCGACTTTACATCCATCCCCTCGCCCCGAACTGGGCACGAAAACAAGGGAAGCTCTGCACACATCAACAGTCACCCTCGAAGCATCGTTACCCATCGCACCACAAAAGCCGCGGCCCTTGCAGAACAAGGGGAACCACTACTTCAAGGTCTCAGAGCAAGTGACGTCACCGATTGAAACACCACTAGCGCGCACCACCGCTAACTAGCTAGCCATTTCACATTGGCTACACATGGTTAATGAGCTCAGTAGATCTACTACTGCCTTTAACTGTCATCACTATTGGCATTGTAATTGAATGTGTATTTCATCTCATCATAAACAAAATGTCTTCCGTATACTTGATATGTCGTGTCATTCCCTAAAATTAGTTGTATCTCGACTAATAGCGATATTCTCCAGCCTCCCAGCAGCAAACCATGTGGCAGAGTGGCTATCGACAGTAATATATCAATCAAGAACTGTGGCTTTTATGGCTCCCGAGTGGTGCAGCGGTCTAAGGCACTGCAGTGGCACTCACAGTGCAGGGACGCTACTACTGCACAGGGGCCGTGACCGGGAGCCTTCCCGGTTAGGGGAGCATTTGGTCGGGGGGCTTTCTTGGCTCATTGCGCTCTAGCCAGCTGCCCAGCATAGGGCAGTCTGTCATCAGCATCTGGCTCTGAGGAGCATTCCTCAGAGATGAGGCATACCCCAAACTATTCAATAAAACAACGTATTGTATTCTGTCTCTGTCATTCAGTTAATAAGCATGTACTTAATTGAACTACCTTGGGCAAGACAGTGCCTCTGCTCAGATGATCAGGTTCTAAACAGGCACAGACTAAATTAATCGTCTCCTGCTCCTCTGGGATACAACAGTGTCTCCTGTCCTCTGGGATACAACAGGTGTGTTGTGGTGTCTGATCCTTGGACACCTTACTAAGTACGTCCCCTGCGTGCTGCCAGCCGGGCTTCAATCTGATGGGACTATCTGGCCTGGTGCACTAAGGGTGCTCCCTGGGAATTCACTACAGCCAGCGTTCATCAGTAGAGGCAAACATTGGAGTTCACTCACTCACACAAATACACACACATGCACCACATACACAAGCCTGTTCCACATAGGCACACATGCAAGTGCCCACAAACACACATGCATGCCCGGACGCCCGCAGGCACACTCAGACACACACTCATCCAAACCCAAACTTTCCGTGCCTTCACTCTGTCTGATTCACTATCTATTTATTTTCATCACACTCATATGTATGGAAAGAGACAAAACAAATGGAATGGAGTTCACACTGTAATTGTGCACCTTTAAAATTATAATTGGCATGCCTATTGTCACTGCTTTTTTTTCAGCTCCAGAGCCAACGAATGCTGGCATGCATGCTCTCATCTCATCTAGACAGAACAGAGACACGGGAATGCGAAGGTGATATGAAAGGAGGCCTGTCATGTTCAGCAGTATGTGGTGAGAGATGGCCCTCCTGTTGAGGCTCTACTCTCCTCTACATGGGACTCAGCAGGCAGTGTCTACCAGCGTACCTCATATACTGTACAGTCTATCTATAGACTAGCTTGGAATAGAGGTGTGTGAGTGTGTGTGTTTTACAATCCTCATAAGGATAGTAAAACAAGGAAAATTTGCACAAGTGGGGACATTTTGCCGGTCCCCATGAGGAAAACTGCTATTTTTAGGGTTAGGGTTAGAATTAGGGTTAGGTTAATTGTTAAGGTTAGATTCAGGTTTAGGGAAAATTGGATTTTAGCAATACAAAACTGTGTGTCACGCCCTGACCTTAGAGAGCCGTTTTATTTCTCTATTTGGTTAGGTCAGGGTGTGATTTGGGTGGGCATTCTATGTTTTCTATTTCTTTGTTTTGGCCGAGTGTGGTTCCCAATCAGAGGCAGCTGTCTATCATTGTCTCTGATTGGGAATCATACTTAGGCAGCCTTTTTCCCACCTAATGTTGTGGGTAATTATTTATGTTCTGTGAGTGTTTGTGTGCGGCATGTTTGGTTTACCTGTTTTTGTGAAGGTTTGAAGATAGCGAACGTGACACTGTGTGTGTGTGTGCGCCTCACTTATTATACACTGCTCCAAAAAAATAAAGGGAACACTAAAATAACACATCCTAGATCTGAATGAATGAAATTTTCTTATTAAAAACTTTTTTCTTTAGATAGTTGAATGTGCTGACAACAAAATCACACAAAAATTATCAATGGAAATCAAATGTATCAACCCATGGAGGTCTGGATTTGGAGTTACACTCAAAATTAAAGTGGAAAACCACACTACAGGCTGATCCAACTTTGATGTAATGTCCTTAAAACAAGTCAAAATGAGGCTCAGTAGTGTGTGTGGCCTCCACGTGTCTGTATGACCTCCCTACAACGCCTGGGCATGCTCCTGATGAGGTGGCTGATGGTCTCCTGAGGGATCTCCTCCCAGACCTGGACTAAAGCATCCGCCAACTCCTGGACAGTCTGTGGTGCAATGTGGCGTTGGTGGATGGGGGCGAGACATGATGTCCCAGATGTTCTCAATTGGATTCAGGTCTGGGGAACGGGCGGGCTAGTCCATAGCATCAATGCCTTCCTCTTGCAGGAACTGCTGACACACTCCAGCCACATGAGGTCTAGCATTGTCTTGTATTAGGAGGAACCCAGGGCCAACCACACCAGCATATGATCTCACAAGGGGTCTGAGGATCTCATCTCAGTACCTAATGGCAGTCAGGCTACCTCTGGCGAGCACATGGAGGGCTGTGTGACCCCCCAAAGAAATGCCACCCCACACCATGACAGACCCACCGCCAAACCGGTCATGCTGGAGGATGTTGCAGTCAGCAGAACGTTCTCCACGGCATCTCCAGACTGTCACGTCTGTCACATGTGCTCAGTGTGAACCTGCTTTCATCTGTGAAGAGCACAGGGCGCCAGTGGCGAATTTGCCAATCTTGGTGTTCTCTGGCAAATGCCAAACGTCCTGCACGGTGTTGGGCTGTAAGCACAACCCCCACCTGTGGACGTCGGGCCCTCATACCACCCTCATGGAGTCTGTTTCTCACCGTTTGAGCAGACACATGCACATTTGTGGCCTGCTGGAGGTCATTTTGCAGGGCTCTGGCAGTGCTCCTCCTGCTCCTCCTTGCACAAAGGCGGAGGTAGCGGTCCTGCTGCTGGGTTATTACCCTCCTACGGCCTGTCTCCTGGTAGCGCCGCCATGCTCTGGACACTACGCTGACAGACACAGCAAACCTTCTTGCCACATCTCGCATTGAAGTGCCATCCAGGATGAGCTGCACTACCTGAGCTACTTGTGTGGATTGTAGACTCCGTCTCATGCTACCACTAGAGTGAAAGCACCGCCAGCATTCAAAAGTGACCAAAACATCAGCCAGGAAGCATGGGAACTGAGAAGTGGTCTGTGGTTACCACCTGCAGAACCACTCCTTTATTGGGGGTGTCTTGCTAAATGCCTATAATTTCCACCGGTTGTCTATTCCATTTGCACAACAGCATTTGAAATGTATTGTCAATCAGTGTTGCTTCCTAAGTGGACAGTTTGATTTCACAGAAGTGTGATTGACTTGGAGTTACATTGTGTTTTTTAAGTGTTCCCTTTATTTTTTTGAGCAGTGTATATGTGCCTTAATTCATACCAAACATGGGGCGGCAGGTAGCCTAGTGGTTAGAGCGATGAGCCAGTAACCGAATCCCCGAGCTGACAAGGTAAAAATCTGTTGTTCTGCCCATTTACATTTACATTTACATTTAAGTCATTTAGCAGACGCTCTTATCCAGAGCGACTTACAAATTGGTGCATACACCTTATGACAACCAGTGGAACAGCCACTTGCATCTAAATCTTGTTGGGGGAGAAGGGGGGTGAGAAGGATTACTTACCCTTACTTACCCTATCCTAGGTATTCCTTGAAGAGGTGGGGTTTCAGGTGTCTCCGGAAGGTGGTGATTGACTCCGCTGTCCTGGCGTCGTGAGGGAGTTTGTTCCACCATTGGGGGGCCAGAGCAGCGAACAGTTTTGACTGGGCTGAGCGGGAACTGTACTTCCTCAGTGGTAGGGAGGCGAGCAGGCCAGAGGTGGATGAACGCAGTGCCCTTGTTTGGGTGTAGGGCCTGATCAGAGCCTGGAGGTACTGAGGTGCCGTTCCCCTCACAGCCCCTGAATAAGGCAGTTAACCTGCTGTTCATATTCATTGTAAATAATAATTTGTTCATAACTGACTTGCCTAGTTAAATAAAGGATAAAAAACATATGTAGAGAGAAAACAGAAAATCTATTTAATCTTAGAGAGTCCATTTTAATTGCTCTCACACTTAATCCTTAGTGGAACATGAAAACATATTAGTTTTTCAGAGACCATAAAGTGTTTCTTAGCAGCAATTCCTCTACCAAAGTTATAGATATTCTGTACTATTTCAATAGAAATCTTGAGAGAATAGACACTACAGTACAGTACTATATTGGATTCCAGAAGAAAACTGGACTCTGGGGACCGACGTGATAAAAGCACTTTCAAAAATACATTTCACATTCCGTTTTACACTGCCAAGTAGGGAGGAGTGGGGTAAATTAAGCCATATTTTTTCAGCATCACTCCGTCAAGGGAAATAGAGAATTATTTCTAACAAAGATATCTTGTAACAATGACACTGGGAGTAAGGAAGCAGGTACAGTTCGTGAGTTTAATAATAAAGAACATAGATCGATACAAAACAAGAGAAGCGTCTGGATATGAACACAGAAACAATACTGCCTGAAGACTGATGCTAAGGAGTGCTAGATAAAGGGGAAGTAATCAGGGTGTGTCTAATGATGAGATACAGATGTGCTTAATGATGGGCTGCCAGGACCGGTGGTTACCAAACCGGCGACGTTGAGCGCTGGAGCGGGAGTAGACGTAACATATCTAGATATTTTCAGGATGTTGTGTATCTCTGGAAATAATCAGAATAAATGTTTCAGAACATTGCAGTTGTGAAAATATTTTGTCCCAAAAAAGCGGTCTGTTTGCATAACTTACCCTGGGCATGCAGTAAGTGCAGCAGTGGAATAAGGTAAGTAAAAGCCACCTACTAACTTCTGTGCTACCATTTTAAAACCATATCTATCGTAATTTCAAATCAAATTGTATTGGTGACATATGCCGAATACAACAGTGAAATGCTTACTCACAAGCCCTTAACCAACAATGCTTTAGGAAGTTTTAAGAAAAAATTGTGTTAAGTAAAAAATTGAAAATAAAAGAAACAAATAATTAAACAGCAGCAGTAAAATAACAACAGCGAGGCTATATACAGGGGGTACCAGTACAGAGTCAATGTGCCGGTTAGTCGAGGTAATTTAGGTAATATGTACACTACCGTTCAAGAGTTTGGGGCCACTTAAAATTGTCCTTGTTTTAGTCCAGTAAAAAAAAAATATCATAAATACAGTGTAGGCATTGTTAATTTTGTAAATTACTATTGTAGCTGGAAACGGCAGATTTTTAATGGAATATCTACACAGGCGTACAGAGGCCCATTATTAGCAACCATCACTGTTGTGTTCCAATGGCACGTTGTGTTAGCTAATCAAAGTTTCTCATTTTAAATCAGAACAACAGTTTATAGCTATGGTAACATAATTGCAAAAGGGTTTTCTAATGATCAATTAGCCTTTTAAAATGATAAACTTGGATTAGCTAACACAATGTGCCATTGGAACACAGGAGTGATGGTTGCTTATAATGGGTCTCTGTACGCCTATGTAGACATTCCACTTGCGTCGAGCCATCCCGGATCCGGGATCGTGACTACAGCCTCGAACCCATTACCATAACGCAACGTTAACTATTCATGAAAATCACAAATGAAATGAAATCAATATGCTAGCTCTCAAGCTTAGCCTTTTGTTAACAACACTGTCATCTCAGATTTTTAAAATATGCTTCTCAACCATAGCAAAACAAGCATTTGTGTAACAGTATTGATAGCTAGCGTAGCATTTAGCATAGCATTTAGCGTTAGCATTCAGCAGGCAAACTTTTCACAAAAAACAGAAAAGCATTCAAATAAAATCATTTACCTTTGAAGAACTTCGGATGTTTTCAATGAGGATACTCTCAGTTAGATAGCAAATGTTCAGTTTTTCCTGAAAGATAATTTGTTTAGGACAAATCGCTCCGTTTTCTGCGTCACGTTTAGCTACGAAAAAAACCTGTATCCAGGATTGTGTAAATCTATCCGCAAGCTCATTAGCATAACACAACGTTAACTTTTCATGAAAATAGCAAATGAAATGAAATAAATATGCTAGCTCTCAAGCTTAGCCTTTTGTTAACAACACTGTCATTTCAGATTTTCAAAAATATGCTTCTCAACCATAGCAAAACAAGCATTTGTGTAACAGTATTGATAGCCATTGATAGCTAGCGTAGCATTTAGCGTTAGCATTCAGCAGGCAACATTTTCACAAAAACCAGAAAAGCATTCAAATAAAATCATTTACCTTTGAGGAACTTCAGATATTTTCAATGAGGAGACTCTCAGTTAGATAGCAAATGTTCAGTTTTTACAAAAATATTATTTGTGTTGACAAATTGCTCCGTTTTCTTCATCACGTTTGGGTAAGAAAAAAAAAGAAATTAAGTCATTAAAACGTGAATTTTTTTCCAAATTAACTCCATAATATCGACAGAAACATGGCAAACGATGTTTAGAATCAATCCTCAAGGTGTTTTTCACATATCTATCGATGATAAATCCTTTGTGGCAGTTGACTTTCGCTTCTGAAGAAATGGAACGCGCATGGACCTAGAGATTACGCAATAATTTCGACACAGGACACCGGGCGGACACCTGGTAAATGTAGTCTCTTATGGTCAATCTTCCAATGATATGCCTACAAATACGTCACAATGCTGCAGACACCTTGGAGAAACGACAGAAAGGGCAGGCTCATTCCTGGCGCATTCACAGCCATATAAGGAGACATTGGAACACAGCGCCTTCAGAATCTGGGGCATTTCCTGTATGAAACTTCATCTTGGTTTCGCCTGTAGCATTAGTTCTGGGGCATTCACAGATGATATCTTTGCAGTTTTGGAAACGTCAGAGTTTTTTCTTTCCAAAGCTGTCAATTACATGCATAGTCGAGCATCTTTTCGTGACAAAATATCTTGTTTAAAACTCGAAGAAGTTAAAAAATCAGCCATTTCCAGCTAAAATTGTTATTTACAACATTAACAATGTCTACACTGTATTTATGATCATTTTGCAGTTATTTTGATGGACCAAAAATGTGATTTTCTTCCAAAAACAAGGACATTTCTAAGTGGCCCCAAACTTTTGAATGGTAGTGTACATGTAGGTCGAGTTAACGTGACTATGCATAGATAATAAACAGAGAGTAGCAGCAGCGTAAAAGAGGGGTCTGGGTAGCCCTTTGATTAGCTGTTCAGGAGTCTTATGGCTTGGGGGTAGAAGCTGTTAAGAAGCCTTTTGGACCTAGACTTGGTGCTCTGGTACCACTTGCTGTGCGGTAGCAAAGATAAGTCTATGACTAGGGTGGCTGGAGTCTTTGACAATTTGTACGGCCTTCCTCTGACACTGCCTGGTATAGAGGTCCTGGTTGGCAGGAAGCTTGGTCCCAGTGATGTACTGGTCCGTACGCACTACCCTCTGTAGTGCCTTGCGGTCGGAGGCTGAGCAGTTGCCATACCAGACAGTGATGCAACCAGTTAGAATGCTCTCGATGGTGCAGCTGTAAAAACCTTTTGATGATCTGAGGACCCATGCAAAATTTTTTCAGTCTCCTGAGGGGGAATAGGCTTTGTCGTGCCCTCTTCACGACTGTCTTAGTGTGTTTGGACCATGTTAATTTGTTGGTGATGGGGACACCAAGGAACTTGAAGTTCTCAACCTGCTCAACTGCAGCCCCATCAATGAGAATGGGGGCATGCTTGGTCCTCTTTTCCTGTAGTCTACAATCATCTCCTTTGTCTTGATCACATTGAGGGAGATGTTTTTGTGCTCGCACCTCCTCCCTATAGGATGTATCATCGTTGTTGGTGATCAGAGCTACCGCTGTTGTGTCAAACTCAATGATGGTGGTGGAGTTGTGCCTGGCCATGCAGTCACAAGTGAACAGGAAACACAGGAGGGGACTGAGCACGCACCCCTGAGGGGCCCCCGTGTTGAGGATCAGCTTGGCGGATGTTTTGTTACCTACCCTTACCACCTGGGGGGCGGCCTGTCAGGAAATACAGGATCCAGTTGCAGAGGGAGATGTTTTGTCCCAGGTCCTTCTATTCAGTGTTACGTTGTTTAATTGCATGGGTTCATTATTACTGATCATCATTGTGTGGCGACGCCATATACAAGTCTTTGCAGTTAGCACCAGTCTCTCTACTTAACACAGTTTGCAGATAAAACTCACTGACCCATTGTCGTTAAAACGTACTGTTCTGTTCTAACACATTACCTCCAATATCCAATCCACTTCATTTCATTTGAACTAATTTCATACTTGGAGTTTGCCCAGTTTCAGGGTGCAGTAGCTAGATTAAGTTTTTATGGAGTTTCAGAACACGGAGGTGAACCTGTGTGAATACAGAGACCTGAGAGAATTGTGTGTGTGTGTGTGTGTGTGTGTGTGTGTGTGTGTGTGTGTGTGTGCGCGTGTGTGTGTGTGTGTGTGTGTGTGTGTGTGTGTGTGTGTGTGTGTGTGTGTGTGTGTGTGTGTGTGTGTGTGTGTGTGTGTGTGTGTGTGTGTGTGTGTGTGTGTGTGTGTGTGTGTGTGTGTGAATGACGGCTTAGCCCACTGGCGGGCCCAACGACTGCATTATCGTCTAATTTCCACTCTGCCAGGGGCTGGCGCTGTGTAAACCTCCGGCGCACTGAAGCGTGAATCATCAGATAGTTACAGCCTGTGTCACTCAAATGGTTAGGGAGAGAGATAAACATACATTATGTGAGGACACACATATGCTCCCAGGCACGCGTGCAGAAACACATAAGTACACACACACCCTTCCACTATGTGTCAAGTCAACAACAATACATTTTGAGGCAATGATTTCACATTTCTAAGGAGGGTGAGGGCACACAATGATACAGTGAAAAATGAAGATGGGAATCTTGACAGTAAAAACCATTTGAGGGAAATAAGATTTTTGTGCCAATGGAAAATAATTTTATTTCAGCTCATGAAACATTGGACCAACACTTTACATGTTGCGTTTGTATTATTGTTCAGTATATGATGTTCTTGGCATTCCCAGTTGAATTCTTTCCGGAATAATTTGTTGCTTAGTTGTTTTTTCAGTTCTCTGTAGGTATGGTATTCAACTGTCAGTAAGGAAATATTATTTTGCCTAAAGGCTCCCTGCATACAATTTAAATAGTCTGAGAATGATAAACCATAATATAGATATTCGTAGACCATTAAAACAAATACAATGAAAAAAAATATATATATACCAGACTGTGTTTTGTCCTGCTAAATTTTATGAGTTCATTAGGACTATAATTAAAACAGAAAGCTATTAGCCTTGTATAGAGTATATTACTATTGATTTTCTTGTTGAATTTAGATGCAGATCTTAGAAATATATTAAGTGTGTGTGTGTTTGTCCTTGTGTGGGTGTGTGTGAAATCGTGCGAGACTTCACCCATTCCTTTGAGTTGAAGGGAAGTGTTGCACTGGATGCAGATGCTATGCGAAACGCTAAGCAGGAGCCCACTTGTTAACTTATATTTCCTGTTGATCCAATGGGTCATATGTTTCCTGTAGCAATGGTTAAGCCTTGCCCTCAGGCACCCGTCAAATACATAAAAACCAAATCAAGTTTAAGAGAATGATAACAATGAAAAGGAAAAATACAACGCGAAGCAGAGTAATCTCGTGCGCTAAGGAATACGAAGAGTAAAACACAGTCTGTCGACCAAGGTCATTAGAATAGTTGAATTTTCGTGGAATAGAATGATGACCAGAGCCTGTATTCTAATACTGTTTGCATACTAGTTTAGCCTGCGGCCAGGTATTTACTTAGGCTGCATTACTATTTCTGTTGTGCTCTTCATATACGGGTAAACAATTACAGTTGATACAAAGGAGACACTGCCTCTGTCTATTAGGGAGTCAGGCACTTTTTTTGAAGCTTCACTTCTGCTAGGAGCTCCCAACATTGAGACTGAGGGCTCAATGATAACACACATCCCATCTGCAGCTTGTTACAGTTAAAACCACTTATCTAGCGGACATTAAGACATGGTTATGTTGCATGCAACTTTCTCCAGCCTTCGTTTGGAATAGATAAACCAGCTTTTTTCATCTCATGGGAAAATCTATGACGTGGCAATTATTATGATGGACATTAAGAGTTAGTGTCAGACATTTAATTTGTTGGTGATTTGTGTGATGTAACAGGATATAAGCCATACTGTTGGGGCTGAGATCAACATCGGAACATATGAACAGCACTCCTATCCTCATCCTCCTGTTTCCTAGTCATATACAGCACATGTACTGTATTGTGAAGACAGAACCGTAAAACCAGAGCCGAGGGGAGAATCTCAATTGCATACTCCTCGCTTCCTCTCTCCTCACCTCCTTCTCAAAACCCATTGGGGGAGAAGGTCAGAAGGGAAATGCACCTCTAGCTTTCTCCTACAATGGATCATGAGGAGGTGAGGAGAGAGGATGCAAGGAATATGTGTTGAGTCTCTCCCTAGGGCTCAACGGGGACTTAGAAGGGTACACACTGCCACCAACAGGTCATTAGAGGTAACACCTCAGTGACATCACAAAGTCCCCAGACTTCTTTTTGCTCTTCAAATGTCAAAGACGGCTAACAAAACGGCCAATTGAAGTGGCCCCCTCATTCTGCCTGCTATGAAAATGCATCTATCATCCTGTCATTTCATTTGGGCCCCTCAGGAGTGGGACACAAAGGAGATAGCTAAAGGCAAAATGAATAATAGATGTGAGAGGTGAGAGGACAATCAGACATAATTAAAGATAGAGATGAGATTAGAATAGCAGAGAAAGGCGATGACAAAGAAATGGAAGGAAGAGGATCTCTGGGATCTGTACACATTTCTGTCTGGTTCTTATCACTGTCTGATGAGAGAGAGGGGGGGGGACAGGGAGGTCTTGTCTCAATCACTGTCTGGGAGGGAGAGGAAGAGAGAGGGGGTATAAAGAGATTGGGGAAAGAATGACAGGGAGAAAGAGGGAGACCGAGAAGGGGGGTGAAATAGATCTAAGGTTGCTGGGGCTGTGTAACTGATATGAAGGATCTGTAACCATAGTGACATACTCTATAAATCTGCAGTAATCTCTAAGGGCTAGAAACCTATTACTGAATAAAACAGATATGTCCTTTCTTTGTACGCCAAATACCTTTGATCTGCTTTCTTTTGTTTCATGTCATGATCCAGGTTGTATGCTCGTGTGGAAACGTGTATAAAACATGGTATGGTAAGTGATCCACATTTGCTGTTGTTTGAGGGAGAACAATGTCATCTGTCTTCAACCAGAACAGAGAGGATCAGAGCAGAGGAGAGGGGAGAGAGGAGAGGAGAGGAGGACAGAGGAGAGGAGGAGAGGAGAGGAGGAGAGAGGAGAGGAGGAGAGAGGAGAAGAGAGGAGGACAGAGGAGAGGAGGACAGAGGAGAGGAGGAGAGGAGAGGAGGAGAGAGGAGAGGAGGAGAGAGGAGAAGAGGAGAGGAGGGGAGAGCAGGGGAGAGCAGAGCAGAGCAGAGGAGAGGAGGGGAGAGCAGAGGAGAGGAGGGGAGAGCAGAAGAGAGGAGGGGAGCGCAGAAGAGAGGAGGGGAGAGCAGATGGTTGTTTTCTAGTGGCCAAGCCATCTCTGCTGCATCAGTGTCCTCAGAGTCACTCTGACACTCAGAGCTAAGGGGGCACACAGCTAAGGGGGCACACAGCTGCTGCTACATCACAGCAGTTCTACAGTACATGCAGTAGGCCTAACTAAGACTGGCAAAAGACTTTGTGATTCTGATGTCACCATACATCTACAACAAAATATATAAATATTCTACAACAGCTCTGTAATAAACAATTTGGTATTGTCCTCTACGGCAGGTATTCCCAAACTGAGGTACGCGTATACGCGCAATGCCGTCGGGGGTAGGCCAAATAAAAATGTGATTCACCCCCCCACACACAAAAAAATCATTAATTCTTCAGATTTTCAAACAGTTAATTTGGTAAGGCTCGATTCCATAGAGACACATACCAGCTCTACTGGTAGTATTACACCTGCACTTGTCGCCGACACAAGTTGTTCTGCTTCCACGAGCACATTCAATGCTAGCATCAGTAATTCTACATTTGTTGTTAGCCCAGCTAGCATGGACACTGACAGCTGTGAATCTGATGCAGCCGAAGAGCTATTGCCCCCTTACCCGGGAAAGCACCGAACAACAGACAGGAACATTGGACCATCGAAGAGGTGCAAATATTATGAGAACTCCATTAATTTGGGCTTCACTTATATTGGGAGTAGTGCCTTTCCTCAGCCACAGTGTTAAATGTGCAAAAGTACAATCTCACAACTCAATGAAACCTTCACTGAAACCTTCACTCTTGGGCAGACATTTAGAAACAAAACAAGCCAATATAAAAAATAAGCCACAGAAGTTTGAGCAGAGAATTAAGACAACTTTTGAGTAGTAAGACATGTATAAAAGCAACAGATATCATTAATAAGACTTGTTCACACTACCACGTTCCCCAAGGGCCTCCCCCCACGCTCAACTCAAAAGATGGCGCACAGAATGCAAAAATATTCTTAGAAATATTTAACATCCACACATTAACAAGTCCAATAGCTCAAATGAAAGATAAACACCTTGTTCATCTACCCAGCGAGTCAGATTTCTAAAATGTTTTCCGGCGAAAACATAGCACATATTTATGTCAAACCACCACCAAAGACACAGCCAATATATAGCCATTTTGTCGAACAAAAGATGCAATCACAAACGCAGGATTTCAAAGAAAAATAATTCACTAACCTTTTGAAAATCTTCATCAGGTGACAGTAATAGGACATGTTACACAGTACATTTATGTTTTTTTTCAATAATATGCAATTTATATCCATAAATCACCGTTTACATTGACGCCATGTTCAGAAAATGCAAAAAAATGTCAGGAGAAATGATATATAACTCCGCCAGATAACAGCAATACACATCATACACTTTGACTAAATATACATGTTCGACATATAGTTAGAAAGATACACTGCTTCTTAATGCAATCGCTTTGTCACATTTCTTTTTAACGTTACAGAAATCGTTAATTTTTCAATAATCTGAGACGGCGCTCAGACATAAGCAATATTTCTCCGCTATGTTGGAGTCAACAGAAACACAAAATTACAACATAAATATTCCCTTACCTTTGATGGTCTTCGATCATAATGTAGTGGAAGAAGTCATACTTACCCAAAACATTGTTTGGTTTCAATTCGTGTGTCTTTGTATTAGCATATGCTGCAAATTCCAGCTGAAATACTACCAAAAATGACTTCTGGTCACGAACAGTTGTGCATCAAAACTTCAAAATTACATATTATATGTCGACTAAACTGGTCAAACTAAGTGCAGAATCAAGCTTTAGGATGGTTGGGAAGGGTGGGGGCAATGACGTCAAAGTTGCCACAAGTTTGAGGCTCCCAAAAATAGTTTGGGAGATTGCCTGCCCTGTGAGTTCTGCTATACTTACAGACATAATTCAAACGGTTTTAGAAGCTTTAGAGTGTTTCCTATCCAATAATAAGTATTATATGCATATATTAGCAATTTTGGACAGATTATTTTTCAGTTTACTATGGGCACGCAATTCCTCCAGTATTCTGCCTATCCTTAACTGGTTTTAATAAGAAGGGGCTAGAAGCATCTTATATGGTTAGCTACCTAGTGATTAGGAAAGGCAAGCCCCATAGTATTGTGGAGGACTTAATTCTTCCTGCTGCTGCGGATATGGCTGGGACAATAAGAGTAGTACACCAACGTGGCATGCTTTACTTTTAAGAAAGATTCCGCTTTTTCAGGACAAAACAAATATACAGACAATGCCTTCATCAAACAACACTGTTTCGCGATGCATCAGTGATATGGCAGGAGATGTTTTGAAACAATTACTGCTTTGCATACAAGCCAGTGAATTATATGCATTGCAGCTGGATGAGTCAACAGATGTGGCGGGCCTGGCACAGCTCCTGGTATATGTCCGTTACGTTTATGGGGGGGTCAATTAAGGAAGACATCCTCTTCTGCAAACCACTGGAAACCAGGACAAAAGGAGAGAATCTTTTTAACTTGTTGGATATAGGGGGCGCTATTTTAATTTTTGGATGAAAAATGTTCCTGTTTTAAACAAGATATTTTGTCACGAAAAGACGCTCGACTATGCATATAATTGACAGCTTTGGAAAGAAAACACTCTGACGTTTCCAAAACTGCAAAGATATTGTCTGTGAGTGCCACAGAACTGATGTTACAGAAAAAAAAACAGATAAAAATCCAATCAGGAAGTGCCGCATTTTTTGAAACCGCCTCATGCCAATGACTCCTTATATGGCTGTGAAGGAGCTAGGAGTCAGCTTATGTTTTCCACGTTTTCCCCAAGGTGTCTGCAGCACTGTGACGTATTTGTAGGCATATCATTGGAAGATTGACCATAAGAGACTACATCTACCAGGTGGTCGCTTGGTGTCCTCCGTCGCAATTATTGTGTAATCTCCAGCTGCAGTATTTTTCCGTTTGCTTCTGATGAGAAGCCAACTGCCACCACTGATAGATTATCGAATAGATATGTGAAAAACACCTTGAGGATTGATTCTAAACAACGTTTGCCATGTTTCTGTCGATATTATGGAACTAATTTTGAAAAAAGTTTGCCGTTGTAAGTGACTGCATTTTCCGGTCTTTTTCTTAGCCAAACTTGATGAACAAAACGGAGCTATTTCGTCTACACAAATACTCTTTTTGGAAAAAATGAACATTTGCTATCTAACTAAGCGTCTCGTCATTGAAAACATCCGAAGTTCTTCAAATGTAAATTATTTTATTTGAATGCTTTTCTTGTTTTTGTGAAAATGTTGCCTGCTGAATGTAGGCTTAATGCTATGCTAGGCTATCAATACTCTTACACAAATTCTTGTGTAGCTTTGGTTGAAAAGCATATTTTTTAAATCTGAGATGACAGTGTTGTTAACAAAAGGCTAAGCTTGTGTTTGAATATATTTATTTCATTTGGCAGCGACCATGTAATGCTTTACAACATACACTGGTTATCAAGGGGAAAAGTTATTGACACGTTTTGTTTTTTTATTGAGAGATGAGCTTAAAGTTTTCTTTACTGACCATGTTTTTCACTTGTCTGACAGCTTGTATGATGAGTTTCTCACATGACTGGCCTATCTGGGTGATGTTTTTCCTCGCCTGAATGATCTGAATCTAGGATTACAGGGACTCTCCGCAACTTTATTCAATGTGCGGGACAAAATTGAGGCTATGATTAAGAAGTTGGAGCTCTTCTCTGTCTGCATTAACAACGACAACACACAGACAGGTCTATCCATCCTTGCATGATTGTTTTGTGTGCAAATTAACTGAAGCTTACGGACAATGTCAAATGTGATATAGCGAAGCACTTGAGTGAGTTGGGTGAGCAATTACGCAGGTACTTTTCCGAAATGGATGACACAAACAACTGTATTTGTTTTCCATTTCTTTTCTTTTTTTCCTTTTTTTACCCTCTTTTTTTGTGGTATCCAATTGTTAGTAACTACTTACTTGTCTCATCGCTACAACTCCCGTACTGGCTCGGGAGAGATGAAGGTCGAAAGTCATGCGTCCTCCGAAACCCAACCCAACCAAGCCGCACTGCCTCTTAACACAGCACGCATCCAACCCGGAAGCCAGCCGCACCAATGTGTCGGAGGGCACAATGTAAACCTGGCAACCTTGGTTAGCGCGCATTGTGCCTGGCCCGCCACAGGAGTCGCTGGTGCGCGATGAGACAAGGATATCCCTACCGGCCAAACCCTCCCTAATCCGGACGACGTGAGGTCAATTGTACGTCGCCCCACGGACCTCCCGGTCGCGGACGGTTACGACAGAGCCTGGGCGCGAACCCAGAGTCTCTGGTGGCACAGCCCTTAACCACTGCGCCACCCAGGAGGCCCCTGATTCGTTATCCATTTCATGCCGTGCCTACACTTACCGATATCTGAACAAGAGATCCTCATTAAAATTACAACAAGCGGTTCTGTGAAAATTGAATTCAATCAGCCTTGGCAAATCTCACTGTTAAGACACTGATGCCCTTTGCAACCACATACCCATGTGAAAGTGGATTCTCGGCCCTCACTAACATGAAACTAAATACAGGCACAGAAGGTGTGTGAGAAATGATTTAAGACTGACACTCTAACCAATACAACATTGCAGAGTTATGTGCATCCTTTCAAGCACACCCTTCTCATTAACCTGTGGTGAGTTATTCACAATTTTCGATTAACAAATACGTTTTATATGTAAGATGGTTAAATAAAGAGCAAAATGATTGATTATTATTATTTGTGCCCTGGTCCTATAAGAGCTCTGTCACAACCCGGCTCATGGGGAGTGACAAAATCACACTCCTCCTTATGTTTATCAAATGTATCGTATATTGTGTGGCAGGCTTACAATGAGGGCAAAAAAACTACATTTGAGAGTGCGCTGGCCCTTGCTGCTAGGAGTATGCAGCTGGAGATTGAATCTTTGAAGGGTACGGGACGATAAAAAGTTTGGGAACCACTGTTCTAGACAGAAACGAAAGTAGGGAGGTTGGTAGGCGGTTGGTCGGGGAGGATGGGTAAGTGTTTACCATGACCATCTAGCAATGCAAAGGTTGTGTGTTTGAGTCCCGTATGGGACAACTGTAAAACATTTGCTAACCCTTCCTCTAACGCTAATTCTAAACTTAAACAAATTCCCCTAACCTTTCATGCAAATTATCCTAACCACCAATGTACACTGAACAAAAATATGAATGCAACATGCAACAATTTCAAGATTTTACTGAGTTAAAGTTCATATAAGGAAATCAGTCAAATGAAATTAATATTAGGCCCTAATCTATGGATTTCACATGACTAGGCAAGGGCGCAGGCATGGATGGGCCTGGGAGGGCATAAACCCACACAATTGGGAGACACGCCTGCCAATTAGAATGAGTTTTCCCACAAAGAGTTTTATTACATATGGAAATACTCCTCCGATCTATCAGCTGTTCAGGTGGCTGGTCTCAAACGATCCTACAGTTGAAGATTTGACGTGCTGCCAAATTCTCTAAAACAACATTGGAGGCAGCTTATGGTAGATAAATGAACATTCAATTCTCTGGCAACAGCTCTGATGGACATTCCTGCAGTCAGCATGACTATTGCACGCTCCCTCAACTTGAGACATACAGTGTGTTCGGAAAGTACTCAAGACCACTTCACTTTTACCAAATGTTTGCCTTATTCTAAAATTGATAAAATAAAATTAAAGTGCATCAATCTACACACAATAACCCATAATGACAAGGGAAAACAGTTTTTGACATTTTTGCATGCATTAAAAAAGAAACAAATGCCTTATTTACATAATTATTCAGACCGTTTGCCATGAGAATCGAAATTAGACTCCTTCAACTTGAAACATCTGTGGTATTATGTTGTGTGACACAAATGGACATTTTAGAGTGGCCTTTTATTGTACCCAGCACAAGGTGCACCTTTGTAATGATCATGTGGTTTAATTAGCTTCTTGATATGCCACACCTATCAGGTGGATGGATTATCTTGACAAATGAGAAATGCTCACTAACAGGGATGTTAACAAATGTGTGCACAACATTTGAGAGAAATTAGCAATTTGTGCGTATGGAACATTTGTGGGATATTTTATTTCAGCTCATGAAACACGGGACTAATACTTTTTACATATTGGGTTTATATTACTGTTCAGTATAAATGCTCACCTTAATTCTCCTTTGTTGCAACCTGGTCTCAGAGATGTATCATAACATTCAATGAACATAAATATAAACGCGACATGTAAAGTGTTGGTCCCATGTTTCATGAGCTGAAATAAAAGATCCCAGAATTGTAATTTTTCTCAAATTTTGTGCAGAAATTTGTTTACATCCCTGTTAGTGAGCATTTCTCCTGTGTGGCATACTCTCCATTGCAAGGATTGCAAGAAAAAATAAGAAAAAATACAATTAATAATGAAATAAACTATAAATATACTATTCAAGGTAGGGAATGCTGCAAAATAATTAGTTATCGACTTTATATGTTTAGTATTTATAAATAGATAGGCTCATTATTGAAATTAAAGAACTGGAACACAAAAGTACTCAAGTCTGAAATTAGGTAGGAATCATCTTGGCAGGGATATAAACACAGCAAACAGAGGACATAAATGCACAGTATGTGGGTATGTGCAGGTGTTTTGTGATGGAAGGTGTGGTGTGTGTTTTTGTACTGGAGTTTAGTGAGTGACAGTAAAATGGTTACAAATGCCAGAGCCCATGTGTGTCTGCAAGCAGGAGTTGTGACAGAGACCTTTCAATTTTGTGTGGATATGGGATATACATATACGTTTTAAAATAATTATAAATGTGACTCACCACCTGGATTTGGTCTTATGTAGAAACATCTGAATTATTTTTTATTTTTTTACATTGGATAAAAGTAGAGACTCGGAGCAACAAACTGATATATCATACACTGCATTGTTGAGGATAAATGGGAAAGTAATTCTGCTTTGAAAGTTGATAAACTTGTAAGCTCACTCTAATTCCACTGATTTCAAAACTTGATGCTCCAGAAAGTGGAGAGCAACACTTAGCTATGCAGCTCCACTAAACAATTTGTTTTAAAGCCGCGTTCGACAGGATTACCAACACAGACTGACCAATTAAATTAGACAGAAGCATTCTATATGGCAGACTGATCCGAACTCCACTCTCAGCATGTCCAGCCCATGTATTATCTCAGCCAATCATGGCTAGTGGGAAGGTTGCTGACTTTTTCTGTGGCTTAACCAACAAGGCTCATAATTTAACAACCTTATTCATATTTACAGATGGCGTGAACTTTCTTGTGCCTTAATAACAAAATTGTACATATTCCAGAAGGCATTTCTGCCCAAAAAAATGTGTTTAGAAAAAAATATAAAATAACGTTAAATTGGCTCTCCTGTGAAGTCGTGACTTGCGAGATACGCCTAGTTTCCTGAAATGGGTCAGAAATCTAGTTTATTTATTTATTGTCCAATCATGATGGAACGTTCCCCAACGCTATACCCTAGACACCCACCAGAGCGACCCACACACTAAAAAAGTCCTTATCTGTCTCATAGGCCTACTGCAAGTGGCCAATATGCAGCCAAGACAGAAAGATAAATACGGTCAGAGACCCACTAAAGCAGCACCGTCCCCTCAAGAGGCTTCGCCTGCCAAGCAGGGTTGGTCCAACAAAGCCAAAGCCCCCGGATGGGTGAGGATAATATGAAAAATTGTGACCCTGACCCTGGTGGCACAAAATAATCACAAGGTCTGACTGCACAGAGATGCTTCGGAAAATGGTCAAAACGGGGGACCAGCGTGTGTGTGTTTCAGGGGAAAGGGGTGCATCTGAGCTCCATAAGCTAGGTCTTGACATTGGTTAATCAAATATCCCCATTCTTGCTCAATTTTGCATACCTTCTCAAACAAACCTTTTGACTGCATATTCATTCACACAGTCTTCTCTTGAGTTGGACTAGGGGATGGAACAACTGTTCAACATCTGAGCTTGTGGTTGTTTGTGGAGGAAGGGTGGGAAGTGTATGTGTGTGTGTGTGTGTGTGTGTGTGTGTGTGTGTGTGTGTGTGTGTGTGTGTGTGTGTGTGTGTGTGTGTGTGTGTGTGTGTGTGTGTGTGTGTGTTGTGTGTATGTGTGTGTGTGTGTGTGTCTGTTGCTGTGTGTAATGATGTATCCCACATCTGATTAATCTATTTATTGTAATGATGTTTGTCACAATCCCATAAGAAACAGTTAAAGCTGAAACCTTTTAAAGGAAGAACCACTGTAGGTAACAGTCCTTCGTATGAACTGCCTACGTAATTGCGCATATTATTCATTCATTGTGGAAAAATTAAGATATACAAGATTATTTTAATATATACAGTACCAGTCAAAAGTTTGGACACCTACTCATTCAAGGATTTCTTTATTTTGTACTTTTTTCAACATTTGTAGAATAATAAGGAAGACAACAAAACGTTTAAATAACACATACTGTATGGAATCTTGTAATAACACAAAAATTGTTAAACAAGAATCTCAAACAAATCAAAATATATTTTATATTCAACACTTATGGTTACTACATGATAACCATAGTTTTGATATCTTCACTATTATTCTACAATGTCGAAAAACCCTTGAATGAGTAGGTATTTTCAAACTTTTGACTGGTACTGTATGTATTTAATACAATCAAGCTGAGGGTGTTGGAAATGCTTTTGGCAGTTCATCTGCTTCTGTCCCTGTGCAATTCTTAAAGGATGGGTCGCAATCTCTCAAAGGCCCTAGGAAACAGGTGGACAGGGTTGGTTTGCCAGTCACTGAGACGACAACCCAACTTGGATGGGGGCGGGTTTTAGTGGGTGAAATAGTGGAGAACAGTTGGAGGTTTACTCAGTAGCAGTGCAAATATCATGGTACAGCTATATGGACACTCAATCAATACGGTACTTTTTAATGGTAAGTTTACAAAAATATACAGTATTGATGAATAGAATTGAAACTTGTATCTCATTATAGTAAATGGTGAAATAAGTATAGGCAGTTATAACTGTGATGGCTTAGCATATAATAGAAAAGACTATCAGCATTCACATGGCTAAAAGATAAGATAATATCTATTATTTCCTGGAAAATCTTTTAAGAAAATCCCCTTATTGCATGGGACACTTTCAAATGTGCCTTTAGAGGGCAAGAAATTCAATTACTCATCTTTAAAACAATAGCAGTTCAGGTCAAAAGAGTTCATACTAACAAAGGAAATAGCGGGACTAACAGTACACATAGATGGCAATAAAAACTTGTACCTTAGAGGCACAGAACAAGTTAGAGGAAAAGCAAAATGAAATGGAGTAACTTATTTAAGAAAGATGAAGTGTTACTGGATGGACTATGGAGGAAAATGCACCAAATTATTTTTTATCCTCAATACAGAAATGGTTACCAAAAAGAATTTACAGAAATGTGTTACAAATGAAGGAGGCACCCATAATTCACCAAACAATATTTTGAAAGAGACAATTACTGGAAACAGAACACTTTACAAAATCTGGGAAACCAGGGCTGGTATTCATAGCTGACTGAAAATACTTTTGATGAAGTACAACTGGAATGTATATATAAAAGCCTGGAATATTTCAAATTTGTGGAATATCTGATACAATTGGTTAGTTACGTATAGTAACCCAAGGTGTAAAACATTAATGTACTATACAGTGAGGGGAAAAAGTATTTTATCCCCTGCTGATTTTGTACGTTTTCCCACTGACAAAGAAATGATCCGTCTATAATTTCAATGGTAGGTTTATTTGAACAGTGAGAGACAGAATAACAACAACAAAAATCCAGAAAAACACATTTCAAAATTGTTATAAATTGATTTGCATTTTAATGAGGGAAATAAGTATTTGACCCCTCTGCAAAACATGACTTAGTACTTGGTGGCAAAACCCTTGTTGGCAATCACAGAGGTCAGACATTTCTTGTAGTTGGCCACCAGGTTTGCACACATCTCAGGAGGGATTTTGTCCCTCTCCTCTGCAGATCTTCTCCAAGTCATTAAGGTTTCGAGGCTGACGTTTGGCAACTCGAACCTTCAGCTCCCTCCACAGATTTTCCACAGGATTAAGGTCTGGAGACTGGCTAGGCCACTCCAGGATCTTAATATGCTTCTTATTGAGCCACTCCTTTGTTGCCTTGGCCGTGTGTTTTGGGTCATTGTCATGGTGGAATACACATCCATGACCTATTTTCAATGTCCTGGCTGAGGGAAGGAGGTTCTCACCCAAGATTTGACGGTACATGGCCCAGTCCATCGTCTCTTTGATGCGGTGAAGTTGTCCTGTCCCCTTAGCAGAAAAACACCCCCAAAGCATAATGTTTCCACCTCCATGTTTGATGGTGGGGATGTGTTCTTGGGGTCATAGGCAGCATTCCTCCTCCAAACACCTCCAAACATTGCTTCTGTGGACAGGTGTCTTTTATACAGGTAACAAACTGAGATTAGGAGCATTCCCTTTAAGTGTGTGTGCTCCTAATCTCAGCTTGTTACCTGTATAAAAGAGACCTGGGAGCCAGAAATCTTTCTGAGAGGGGGTCAAATACTTATTTCCCTCATTAAAATGCAAATCAATTTATAACATTTTTGACATGCGTTTTGCTGAATTTTTTGTTTATTATTCTGTCTCTCTGTCTCTCTCTACCTACATGTACATATTACCTCAATTACCTCAACACCGGTGCCCGCACACATTGACTCTGTACCGGTACCCCCTGTATATAGACCCGCTATTATTATTTACTGCTGCTCTTTAATCATTTGTTATTCTTATCTTACTTTCTTTAGGTATTTTCTTAACTGCATTGTTGGTTAAAGGCTTGTAAGTAAGCATTTCACCTGTTGTGTTCCGCGCATGTGACAAATAACATTTGATTTGATGGATAAGTAATCAGGTAGTAATGAAGTCCAGGTGTGACTGAGGATGAGACACAGGTGTGCGTAATGGTGGCTGCCAGATGTGCGTGAAGATGGGTAGCCAGGACCGGTGGTTAGTAGACTGGTCAAAGAAGGAGAGAGAGAGAGGCCAAGGTTGCATTGTCATCTCGGCACGCCAACTCAGTCTGAACATCTTTGTGCAAGCCTCTTATGAATAGGGTGCAGAGCGCCGGATCATTCTATCCGCTGGAGGCTGCTACTGTCCAAAAGGTGAGCATGTACTCTGCAGTGGTCTTGCCATCCTGCAACAGTTGGAGTAGGCGCTCAACTCCCTCTCTGCCCTTTGGTGGATGGTTGAAGACCCCTTGAATAGAGCCATGAACCCCTCATAGGGACACAGCTCCTCCTCTCCCAGACGGCCATAGCCCATGCCAACACCCATCCAGTCAGATGCGAAATAACCGTGGCAATCTTAGACCTCTCAGTGGTGGGGGTTCCCATCTGATGAGTAAAATAGAGGGAGCACTGGAGTAGGGCGTCGCTGACCTAAACGGACTGTTGGATGTGTTGGGGTGCTGGCTTGCTGGGTCGTCTTGTGGTGGAGAATCCTCCACTTGTTGGTGATGCCCCTCTGGGAATGTCCAGTCGAAGAACGCAGAGGACCACTTCCATCCCTAGCTGTGCCAGCTGGTCGTGGTGTTTGCGAAGTAGGTGTCTCTGTTCGCTGACCATCTTTGAGATGTCCTGATTAACTGCTGCTTCTATTTGGTGAAGTAGTATTCTGTAATGTAGATGCAGGGAGTCAGGAAGCAGGTGCAGTTAGTGAGTTTAATAACAACGAACATGGAACGATACAAAACAAGAGAAGCGTCTGACATGGAAACACAAACAATACTACCTGATGACTAACAAAAGAGTGCTTATATGAAGGGTAAGTAAATCAGTGTCGTGTCTGACTGATTAAATTGTGAGACTATTTTTATCAAACCGATTACTTAACGTTTGATTGATTAAGTGATTGAATTAAACCATGCAACAATTAATTTGTTAATAACTTGGGGTACCACGGAAGAGTGTTTATAGAGCTGCTGTCTTCCGAATACACTCTTAAGTATCTGAAGATCTGTTATATCAATAGCAGTCCATTATTAAAGCTATGCTAAAGTAAATACAGAATCGTATGCATTCTAATAACCGCCCATTCGGAAAAGGGAAAATGCAAGATATATATTTACACTGAGCTGCGCTTCGATAGATGGGTCAAAATGGAAGAGTGTTTTGCCCAGCAGAGATCACTCGTGTCCTTTGTAGAATCTGTCTGGTTGTAGTGTTGTATGGCGGATACATTGTAGTACCCTGTCTTCTCAGGAGATTGTCTGTCCTTTCCTAGGCCATGTACGTTTACAGCTGCTGCTGATAACTCGAAGTCTAGGATCTATTCTTTAGTGAATAAGAGTTCAAAGTTGCCATACTCAGCTTGTGCTGTATTCTGGCTGGTCTCGTCAAAATTCACCATTCCAGCATGGTGATCGCCACCTACACGTTGAAATTCACCCTTTTAAACATTAGGACAGCAGTCCTAACATTTCTGGAACTAAATGTTAATTTCGTTAGGTTGTAGTTGAAATGATCCCTTTCAAATGTATGGACACCAGGCCTCATGTCATCAGGAACAGAAGTTTGACTTCCGTCAACGGTCTTATTTATTGGGGGAGAGAAGGGCGTGTTTCATAGTTCTCAACCAATGTCCGTTCATTTGTGCGTGGCCACTGAATGAGCATGGTTTACTTATGAAAACAATTATCTCATTTAGAAGCTAAAATTACATTGAATTTTTTCACAAATAGTTTCATATTTAAACATTTAAATTGAACAACAATTCCATGTTAATCTGATAATTATAATGTGTAGACTTTGTAAGATACAATTTATGTCATCCTATCATCAGATATAATGTCTGACACCAACTGATCTGACATCATATTCTTTAAGCACCAACGGACACTTTCAACTGGTTGGACTACAGAAATATTGTTATTTTCCCCAACCTTTTTATGTTACCATACTCTCTCTATTTTAACAAAGGGCTTTCCAAGAGTCTATTCTGTAGAGTGGAGAGAGAACCTCAGGGAAACGTCATGACATCAGGGAGTAATAAAGTCCAAGTGTGCGTGAAGATGGGTTGCCAGGACCAGTGGTTGGTAGACAGGCGACGTCGAACACCGGAGGGAAGGAGAGGGAGTAGACGTGACACATATCCTAGATTACCTATTTGCTTATGGCCTTGCCTACACCTTGCGACTTAAAAAAAAAAAATTGAGCAAAAAATATTGCATTTTATTTGGAACTTTGGTAAATTAAATGCGCCAATGTATGTAATGAATATGAATTTGAAGGGCAGAAATGATTAAATATTAAAGCATTAGACCTCTCACTAAACGTTTCAGTCATACAGAAGTAATACTTAAATCCAAACTAGCAGATAAGGAAGAATGTCTCACCCCATGTTCTAGAATGGACAGTGTCACAGATAGTGTCACCAACATGATTCCGTGTTTGTTATTTGAAATTTTCGTCTTGCTGAGGTGCAGTGAATGGTCAGAGAAGGGCACACGGAAAGCCTCTCCAGGGTAGACATGTCCCCCAGCGTAGGTGTGACAACGTAGTTGAACCCCATTATTCAAATTACAACCTCTCACTTTCTCCAAAATATTGCTATTTTTAAAACAAGCCAGAGAAAGTTGGTTGCAATTTCAGCTTAATCCACCAGAAAAGAAATAACACATATCATAACAAATATTATGGTAAAACTCAAATATAGTAATTGAACCCCAAAAAAACATTTTGTTAAAAAAAAACATTAAACGGTATAATCTTTGTAAAGTATGTAATACATAGGAATGGCGGAGTTAAGTCACACATGCAGCTAACAAAAATGTATGGAAATGTCTGCTCTTCCCCAAACAACTAATTGCAGCATTAGCAAAAAAGGGAAAATACAAGTGGAAGGGGGAGAAAGTAAGGAATTTGTATTAAAGACCTAAATTAAAGGAAGTTGTGATTAATAAAAAAGTATCCAAGTTTCATATAAGGACAAAAAGGACAGAAATGACAGCTGTGACATATAGATTGCAAATTAATTGGAAAGAGATTTTCGAATCGATATCCTGGCACATAGTTTATTAAATTATACACAAAAGGACGCCGGATTCAAAACTTTGAGTTTTCAATTTAAAAGTTATTGGGATAGCCGTCCCACCTGTCCAACATCTGGTGAAATGGCAGAGCGCCAAATTCAAATTACTATAAATATTAAACTTTCATGAAAAAGCTTTCCCTCGAAAGCAAACCATGTGATTATCTAAGGACAGCGCCCAGCACACAAATCATTTTCAACCGGGGAGTTGCGACACGAAAGTCAGAAATAGCGATATAATACACTGCTCAAAAAAATAAAGTGAACACTTAAACAACACAATGTAACTCCAAGTCAATCACACTTCTGTGAAATCAAACTGTCCACTTAGGAAGCAAAACTGATTGACAATAAATGGCACATAATGTTGTGCAAATGGAATAGACAACAGGTGGAAATTATAGGCAATTAGCAAGACACCCCCAATAAAGGAGTGGTTCTGCAGGTGGTGACCACAGACCACTTCTCAGTTCCTATGCTTCCTGGCTGATGTTTTGGTCACTTTTGAATGCTGACGGTGCTTTCACTCTAGTGGTAGCATGAGACGGAGTCAACAACCCACACAAGTGGCTCAGGTATTGCAAGCTCATCCAGGATGGCACATCAATGCGAGCTGTGGCAAGAAGGTTTGCTGTGTCTGTCAGCGTAGTGTCCAGAGCATGGAGGCGCAACCAGGAGACAGGCCAGTACATCAGGAGACGTGGAGGAGGCCGTAGGAGGGCAACAACCCAGCAGCAGGACCGCTACCTCCGCCTTTGTGCAAGGAGGAGCAGGAGGAGCACTGCCAGTGTATGCTCAAACGGTCAGAAACAGACTCCATGAGGGTGGTAATGAGGGCCTGACGTCCACAGGTGGGGGTTGTGCTTACAGGCCAACACCGTGCAGGACGTTTGGCATTTTCCAGAGAACACCAAGATTAGCAAATTCACCACTGGCGCCCTGTGCTCTTCACGGATGAAAGGAGGTTCACACTGAGCACGTGACAGACGTCACAGAGTCTGGAGATGCCATGGAGAACGTTCTGCTGCCTGCAACATCCTCCAGCATGACCGGTTCTTTCTTTGGGGGGCGCAGCCATCCATGTGCTCGCCAGAGGTAGCCTGACTGCCATTAGGTACTGAGATGAGATCCTCAGACCCCTTGTGAGACCATATGCTGGTGTGGTTGGCCCTGTGTTCCTCCTAATGCAAGACAATGCTAGACCTCATGTGGCTGGAGTGTGTCAGCAGTTCCTGCAAGAGGAAGGCATTGATGCTATGGACTGTCCCGCCCGAATAATTTTGCACGCCCAATTTTTCAGTTTTTGATTTGTTAAAAATGTTTGAAATATCCAATAAATGTCGTTCCACTTCATGATTGTGTCCGACTTGTTGTTGATTCTTCACAAAAAAATACAGTTTTACATCTTTATGTTTGAAGCCTGAAATGTGGCAAAAGGTCACAAAGTTCAAGGGGGCCGAATACTTTCGCAAGGCACTGTATATAAAATTGACAAATAATTTTTTTCTTTGTCATTATGGTGTTTGTGTGTGTAGATTGATGGTAAGAAATAAACAATTTAATACATTTTAGAATAAGGCTGTAACCTAACAAAAATGTGGAAACAAATCAAGGGGTCATTCCAATCTCCTTGCATTAGCGTAGCCTTTTCTGTAGCCTGTCAACTATGTGTCTGTCTATCCCTGTTCTCTCCTCTCTGCACAGACCATACAAACGCTCCACACCGCGTGGCCGCGACCACCCTAATCTGGTGGTCCCAGCGCGTACGACCCACGTGGAGTTCCAGGTCTCCGGTAGCCTCTGGAACTGCCGATCTGCGGCCAACAAGGCAGAGTTCATCTCAGCCTATGCCTCCCTCCAGTCCCTTGACTTCTTGGCACTGACGGAAACATGGATCACCACAGATAACACTGCTACTCCTACTGCTCTCTCCTCGTCCGCCCACGTGTTCTCGCACACCCCGAGAGCTTCTGGTCAGCGGGGTGGTGGCACCGGGATCCTCATCTCTCCCAAGTGGTCTTTCTCTCTTTCTCCCTTACCCATCTGTCTATCGCCTCCTTTGAATTCCATGCTGTCACAGTTACCAGCTCTTTCAAGCTTAACATCCTTATCATTTATCGCCCTCCAGGTTCCCTCGGAGAGTTCATCAATGAGCTTGATGCCTTGATAAGCTCCTTTCCTGAGGACGGCTCACCTCTCACAGTTCTGGGCGACTTTAACCTCCCCACGTCTACCTTTGACTCATTCCTCTCTGCCTCCTTCTTTCCACTCCTCTCCTCTTTGACCTCACCCTCTCACCTTCCCCCTACTCACAAGGCAGGCAATACGCTTGACCTCATCTTTACTTTGCTGTTCTTCCACTAACCTCATTGCAACTCCCCTCCAAGTCTCCGACCACTACCTTGTATCCTTTCCTCTCGCTCTCATCCAACACTTCCCACACTGCCCCTACTGGATGGTATCGCGCCGTCCCAACCTTCGCTCTCTCTCCCCGCTACTCTCTCCTCTTTCCATCCTATCATCTCTTCCCTCTGCTCAAACTTTCTCCAACCTATCTCCTGATTCTGCCTCCTCAACCCTCCTCTCCTCCCTTACTGCATCCTTTGACTCTCTATGTCCCCTATCCTCCAGGCCGGCTCGGTCCTCCCTCCCGCTCCGTGGCTCGACGACTCATTGCGAGCTCACAGAACAGGGCTCCGGGCAGCCGAGCGGAAATGGAGGAAAACTCGCCTCCCTGCGGACCTGGCATCCTTTCACTCCCTCCTCTCTACATTTTCCTCCTCTGTCTCTGCTGCTAAAGCCACTTTCTACCATTCTAAATTCCAAGCATCTGCCTCTAACCCTAGGAAGCTCTTTGCCACCTTCTCCTCCCTCCTGAATCCTCCCCTCCTCCCCCTCTCTGGAGATGA